>NC_053027.1:177311778-177611778 GCF_003073215.2 Triticum urartu
CAAGCTTGCACAAGACAACACACACATCCTAAAAATGCATGGGTGGCACCTCTGGAAAGAAGACAAAATGCTTAACAATCCATCCCAAAGGGGCACAGACATAACATGGACGGATTAAACATGGCAAAAATGACAAAAGTGCATGATGAACTAACGGATCTGCAATTTAACTCACGAAGCCTCTTTCTAAAAGCATTTTGGGCATCAAGGTGAACTCAAATGCAAATGATGCAATGGACTGAAATGTTGTACATGTCGAGGCGAAGATTTTGATATATTATACGCCTAAAACGGAGCTACGGTTGCGGAGATACAAGCAGTCAAAGTAGGCATAAAGATCTGGGAGTTAGGGTTTCGGGGGAGAGGGGGTCAACCCAGATCCAGATCCAGCGCACGAAAACCGAGGCACCGCCCGAGTTACTGTAGCAGCCGGAGGAGCTCGCCGGAGCCGGAGCTTGGGGAGGAGGCCGGCGAGGCGGGGCGAGGCCGGGGCGGCGGTGGCGGTCGGCGGCGCCGGCGGGGGCGGCGTCCCTCGGCGGCGCGGCGAAGAGGCGGCGGGGCCGGCTCGGGCGTCGGCGGCGCGGAAGTCGAGGTGGAGCGGCGCGGCTCGCCGGAGTCGCGGTCGCCGGAGACGGCGGCGCGGTGGCCGGAGACAAGGGAGGCGGCGGATCCGGGCGGGAGGCGAGACCCGGGCGGCGGCGGGGCTCACCGGGCCGTGGGGGCCGGACGCGTGCTCCCGGGCCGCGGTGGGAGGCGGCGGCGGCGGGGTGACGTGGCGGCCCCTGAGTGGCTGGGCGCGGCGGCGGGATGACGGGCGGACAATGTCTGTCGGCGGCGGTTGTGTCCGGCGGTGGCGGGAGGAGTTGGATCTAGGGTTAGGGGAGGGAGACCCGCGAATTTCGGAATGGGGGGTGTATATATAGGCATAAGTTGAGCTAGGAGAGTCCAAATGAGGTGCGGTTTTCGCCCACGCGATCGTGATCGAACGCTCTAGGACATGGAGCAGAGTTTGGATGGTTTTGGGCCAAATTTGGGGGTTGTTGGGCTGCAACACACACGAGGCCTTTTCGGTCCCTCGGTTAACCGTTGGAGTATCAAACGAAGTCCAAATGACCCGAAACTTGACAGGCGGTCTACCGGTAGTAAACCAAGGCCGCATGAAAAGTCTCGGTCCAATCCGGAAATGTTTAATCCCCACACACGAAAGAAAGATAGAAATGGCCACCGGAGGAGAACGAAGCGCCGGAATGCAAAACGGACAACGGGGAAAATGCTCGAATGCATGAGATGAACATGTATGAAAATGCAATGCACGTGATGACATGATAAGAGATGCACGGAAAAGAAAAACAACACACAGAGACCAAGACCCGAACCTGAAAAATAAATATAACTTAACACCGGAAACGGCAAGAGTTGGATACAAATATGGAAAGTTACATCCGGGGTGTTACATATATATATAAGATGGAGCCTCAGTGCTTGTTCGCTAGGGTTAGCACTCACGCCGCACTAGATATATGTATACACGCTAGAGGCTCAGCGTTCATTTGCTAGGGTTTGCTATATTCACAGTTTCTCACCCTCTCTTCACCAGATCTAAACAAGACTACGTTGGCCTCTTGTCTCTCTCTCCTCCCTCACAGCTGGTGAAGGAGGCGTCCGTATCCCGTCGCACCGGGAAGGGGAGGAGGTGCAGCGTTCACTCTATCGCCTTCGGCAAGGGAGGCAATCCACGGCTGGCTGTGATGTTCTCTTTCACCCAGAGCCTGTGCAAGAGGGCCACCGACCCCTTCTTCCTCACTGCCGTACGTAGTGTGGGAAGATCCGGCCTCCCACCGCACGCCTTGCCACATCCCGATGACCCTAAGGTATAAGTTTCTTTGAAACCGTCATTGCTCTAGCTGCATGTGGATCTTTTTCGATCTGTAGTCGAATCTAGGTCTTGGTTCAAAGAGGAAAGAAGGGTGCGGTGGGCTGGAGCAAGAATCTAGGACGTTGTTCAATGAGGAAAGGAGGGACGGAAAGTAGTATAGACTGGCTATCCAGCCACTTTGTTGGTCGAAAAGGGAAAAAGGGGTAACCCAGTACACACATCTGTAAGGAACCGATCTCTTTTTTGAAAAGGGAAAGAAACTGGGGGTCGAGTAGTTTGTGCAGGACTAGATTTGCTGCCCTCACATAGGAAAAAGGTTCAAAGAGAACAAATATGGGACCAACGCATATATGCTGCTTGGCTACATACTCTGCATCACCCATTTATATGTGTGGACTCACATGGTGTTGGCATGTCCCATACAGCTATTTTGCTATTGTTAATCTAAGAATGACGCCGGAAAATTGAAGCAGTGCCACTGTTAAAAGTAAATTACATTTTTTAACGAATGTTGTTTTAAGAGAATGTCTCTGTTAATATGAATCAATGCAACCATTTTAGAAATGCTACTATCCTACTTTGTTTTCCATCCAAGATAAGTTAGGTGCTTCTTTCTGTCACCGTTTGTTTCATCCTCCTTTATCGGCAAGTAATTGTTTCCTTTTTTGCCTCTGTTAAACAGGGGTATCTATTCAACTTGTTGCTATTGCGACATTTTGCTTCGCTACTCGAAACACTTTGCTTGATTTCAGTGCAACTGCACAAAATGAGATTGGATTTCCTATTCATGTTGGCAGATTCGTACATGATCTTGTCTGCGTCATGACATGTTGGTACTTGCCTTCATCCACATAATCGTGTAGTGTGTTTTGAGATGCTGTGCTACTTGTATTGGTACTGTTTTAAATAAATGTTGAATTGAAGCTATTGTATTGCTCTCTTTTCCCATTAAGTAGTGAACAAAAATGGTACCAACCCAGACATGATGCTTGTTGCTTTGTTACAACAAACTCTGCATCACCCCCTTTATAAGTAGATGGAAGCACATGGTGCTGTTGCGCCCACTCTCCCTTGGAACTGTTTATGCTTTTTATTAATCTAATGCCGCTGGTAAAATTAAGCAATGCCACTCTCAGAATTAACTACTGAATCCTATTTTAAAATTGCAACACTTGTTAGGGATTGGCGGGATTACCATTTTTGTGGCCGCATGTTTCATCCTCCTTTATTAGCCAGGGATTGGCGGGATTACCATTGGCGGGATTCCTTTTTTGCCTCTGTTTAAACAGGGATATCTATTCAACTTGTTGCTATTGCGACATTTTGCTTCGCTACGCAAAACACTTTGCTTGATTTCAGTGCAACTGCACAAAACGAGATTGGATTTCCTATTTGTGATGGCAGATTCGTAGGTGATCTTGTGTCCATCATGACTGGTTGGTACTTGCCTTCATCCACATGATCGTGCAGTGTGTTTTGATATGTTGTGCTACCTGTATTGGTACTGTTTTAAATAAATGTTGAATTGAAGCTATTGTATTGCTCTCTTTTCCCATTAAGTAGTGAACAAAAATGGTACCAACCCAGACATGATGCTTGTTGCTTTGTTACAACAAGCTCTGGATCACCCCCTTTATAAGTAGATGGAGGCACATGGTGTTGTTGCGCCCGCTCTCCCCTGGAATTGTTTATGCTTTTTGTTAATCTAATGCCGCTGGTAAAATTAAGCAATGCCACTCTCAGAATTAATTAACTACTGAATCTTAGTTCAAAACTGCAACACTTGTTAGGAATGGTACTATCCTGCTTTGTAGTTCTATCTACATGTTTAACCAAGAATGTCTCTGTTAAAATGAAACAGTTGCATTGTTTTAGGAATGGTACTTTTCTGCTTTGTCGTTTTTTATACATGTTGAAACAAGGCATTGTTAAGATAATGTCTTAGTGAATATGAATGAATCACACTGATGGAGAATTGCTACTCTCCTGCTTTGTTTCCCATTAAGATAAGGTAGATCAGTAGATGCTTTTCTTCTGGGAGTACAAGTCATCAACCGTTATTTCTCAGTAATTGTTTCCCTTGTACCTATTGTTGCTTACAGGGATATTAGAATTAAAGCTCAGTTTTATTCCAACTTCGATTTTAGTTGAACTACACAAAAGGAGCCAATGTGTCCAAGGCAAACTGCTGCATTACTGGGTCCAGTTGGTCGTTCCACTTTGCAGAAAGAAGCAATCACTGTTTGCGCTACATTACAGAAGGAATGACTAAGAAGCTTTACAGAGTATTATTAGACGCTGGTGACATGACTAGTCTGCAGAGAGCATTGGCAATTCTACCAACACGTGGAGTGCACTGGGCAAAAAGTGCCCAAACAAGTACAAGAATCTATGACAGGACTCCATGATCATAGGCATTACATATTTTGAATGGGAAAAGCTTGTCCAAGTTTAATCATTGATGTTAGCAAGAAGACGTTAGTTTAATATATTGGAATTGGAAAACCATGTCAAAATTTGCTCATTGATGTTAGCCAGAAGACATGCATTTGATATTTTTGAGTGGGACGTCCTTGCTGTGAGCAGCGTCGATTGTTTTTTCCTATTCCTGTGTTTAGTTTAGAAGTAAATAGTTACTCTACTGAGGTATTCCTATGTTAAGAGTTTGTTCTGAATATTGTCTATGTAATGCCAGGCCTTGTGTTTGATTGCAAAGTTGAGCTTGGAATGTTGTGGCATGCGCCATCACGAGTTGTTCACCGTGCCTCCTGAGAATAATGCTTCGTATTGTTTTGCATGTCGATCTAATGCTAGTGATTTGCTTGTTAAGAAGATCATCCTATTCTGTTGTTTCCGTGCTTAAGAAGTTCATCGTCTTATGTTTCATTCATTGCCTATATGACAAGTCGGGTAGGTTAGACGTGAAACCATATGATCTTCCGACCAACTCATGATATTAGGCCGTGATTGGATTGTCGTTTTCCAACCAAAACCGCTTGTAAAACCGACGCTTGTAAATAAAAGCAGATGGTCTCAGGCAAAGCGCTTGGTTTGTCGATTTCGACTAGTAAAATATCGGAAGTACTTCACACACGATAAAAACGATGAATGACAGTCAGACGATTACTAATCCAGCCGTTAGCTGCTGTTTCAGCCTTGCCCATGGATGGCATGATACGCACGTCGTGCATGTATCGTCTGGTAATGTCTTCCATACAGTAGTGCTCACAAAATATACACTGGTCTCTCAAATTACACGCGTAACCCGCCGGTTTTACTTATAGCCCTCGGGCCCTCGGTTTCATTATGCCTGTATTTTACGTGTTGTTTCTGATGACGAGTAAATTACACTTGTATGTTAATACAGGTTTGAAATAAACCAGAGCTCCCAAGCGTGGCATTACCGTTTCATGCCGTCTCTGTTTCTCAAAGGTGCTCATAGGTGTCTGATGATCCTGGCTTCCTGAATGAGCAGCGGGCACTGTATCAGACCATTCGTAGGGCCCGTGAGGCCCTCTCTGTCGTCCTTCGAGTTGTTGTGCTCGCCGTGGGCGTCGAGCATTTTTAACATCGTCAACGAACATGAGGATTCAGGACATGACCCTATTTTGACTAGATGACACTAGGGACCCACTAGGGCCATAGCCGTACGTACGCAAGTGCCTCCTTATTATGTACAACTATATTTTTTTTGCTTCCTCCTGGTTTCCTGACATCACGGTCCCACACCATTGTCAACCTATGTAGTCAATATAAATGAGAGAATTGCACAAGGTGCAGCCGACAGCTGGGACCAAGCAGCTCGAGCAGTATTTGTGTTTTTGAGGGGTGAGCACTGCAGAGTTTTTCTTGGTGATGATTTCATTGTTGTTCAGAGGAGAGCAGGGTATTAACTGGGCGAGATGTGGACCGTCTAGCCCAGGCCAGATATCCAGCCCAGATATTCATTTTTTTCAAGGTGAAAATTGCTAGCCCAGCTATACGTTTTTTTGAGGAATACCCAGGCAAGGTCAACTTGTTATTCTCCGCCCCGCTGGGCTGCAAATCTTTCCTAGGAGGGATGCATTAGGCTTAACAGGAAAATGGTCTTTAAAAAATAATAAATGGGATGTAATTATAAAAGCTGGGCAGTAACTATAAAAAAATGCACCAAACACGAAATTAGTTTATAAAATATTATTTATGGATTTTGAAAATCTTAAATTTAATACAAATTTATATTTAATCTAACTAGAAATTTTGGGATAAAAATATTTCGGACCATCAAAATGTGGGAAATTTTATTGAATTCTGTCTTCAACGGTTGGTTGAAATTATTAATCGGTGTCCTAGCTAGAAAATGGGCTGTACTTTTAACAAACTGTAAATGGGTTGTAGTAAATTCCATTAGAATTCAAAAATGGGTTGTACATCCTTACAAATCGCAAATGGACTATAAGTTCTCTGCCACACACTTGTGGGCCTACTAAGTTGCTGTGTCCCCTAAAAAAATAAGTTGACGCGTATGCAAGGCTTTGTCAACTTATTATAGTCAACACACGGTTCTGGCAGCAGTGGCTGTTGGATGTCTATCCAACGAATGTCGTGCTTCTTCTTCAATCTCGGATATTCTTAGCTTCGGCAGCCCAAAAAATGATTCCTCCCCCTGACATCTGGGGCGCACCATTTCGGAGGCTAACTTGTGGGCCTACTAAGTTGGCGCATACCAAGGGCTTTATCAACTTAGTCAGTATAAACGATTCTAGCTTTAGTGACCATACATTGTCCATCCAACGGCCGTAGTGCTTCTACAACCTCTGGTCTTCTTGCTCCAGCCGCCCAAAGCAGCGCCGGTCGTGTTGCATGCTCCTGCCTCCCGTGGCCGGCTGTGCTGCCGCAGAGGCCTCACCGCCCCCATACTACTCCCACCGCTGGCCAGGCCATCCCTGCACTCACCCACACCCCCTATTATTCTGCGGCGATGGCAGCCTCACACCGCAGCCGAACCAGTGAACCCTCGTACTCCTCTCCGCGCGGGCTTCCACTGCTGCGTCTTCCCCGGCTCTGTGTCGTCCCCTTCCTAGGCCTCGCCGTCGTCCACCGCCCTGGTGCTCTTGGCGCGGCGTGGTCAACGTGGTCAACGACCGACTTCCATCGGAAGAGTACTGTACGTGGAGAGGCTGACAGCTGGGTCCACAGCGGCCGCAAGGAAGTGCCTCCTTATTACGCGCAAAATAATTATTCCTCCACCTGATAGCAGGGACCCACCGGACGGGCCACCTTATTTTACAAAAAAAATGTTTCCCCCCTGACTGTTGGGATCCACTGGACGGGCCACCGTATTTCGTGAAAAAATGTTCCCCCTGCTGTCAGCTGGACCCACCGGAAGTGCCTCCTTATTACGCACAAAAAATGAATACTCCCCCTGCTAGTTGGGACCCACCTTGGTGGGAGGCTGACTTGTGGGCCTACTAAGTTGACGGGGACGGAGGGCTTTGTAAACTTAGTCAATATGAACGATTCTAGCTCCAGTGACCGTATGATGTCCATCCAACGGTCGTAGTGCTTCTTCAACCTCTGGTCTTCTTGCTCCAGCCGCCCAAAGTAGTGTCGGTCGTGCTGCATGCTCCTGCCTCCCATGGCCGGCTGTGCTGCCGCGGAGGCCTCACTGCCCCCTACTATTCCCACCGCTGGCTAGGCCCTGCGGCGACGGCAGCCTCACACTGCAGTCGAACCAGTGAACCCTCGTACTCCTCTCCGCACGGGCTTCCACTGCCACGTCTTCCCCGGCTCCGTGTCGTCCCCTTCCTAGGCCTCGCCGTCGTCCACTACCCTGGTGCTCTCGGCGCGGCGTGGTCAACGTGGTCAAGGAACGACTTCCATCGGACGTGCACTGTACGTGGAGAGGCTGACAGCTGGGTCCACGGCCGCAGTAAGGAAGTGCCTCCTTATTACGCGGAAAATAATGATACCTCCACCTGACAGCAGGGACCCACCGGACGGGCCACTGTTTTTCGTGAAAAAATGTTTCCCCCTGACTGCTGGGACCCACCAGCTACATCTTCGCACGCCAGGAAGTGCGTCCGAGCAAAGAAACGATTCGCCCCCCTGACTGTTGGGACCCACCAGCTACATCTTCGCATGCAAGGAAGTGCCTGACAGTCGGGACCCACCTGGTCGAAGCGTACGTAGCGTTTTCATTCTGGTCGCGAATGTGTATGTACATACTCGTCGATGTAGAGGCATGCACGTGTCATAGTAGAGGCGCGCACGTGTCGTAGTAGAGGCGCGCACATAGCATGTACACGTACAACGGCCAGGGTGCAAGAAAGAAAATACGGCCATGTACGTACATACGGGTGAGGTCTCGAACGCCTACTCACGCATACGTATGGCCAGGGCTCGTGTACATTGCTTGGTAGGAACAGAGAAACTGCGTCGTCATCGTGTTCATGGGGAGGCAACGGAATGCGTCGTGTTCATCGGGAGGCAACGGAACGCGTGGGAGCCAACCGGCTTGGACGGAACAGGCGATGGAAACGAGGCCTGGCATACCGCAGAACGGAGGAAACGGCCTTGTGCTTGACTGGCCACGTTCGAAATGGGATCCTGTTCATCGGGAGGGGTCTAGCGTACCGCAAAATGGAGGAAACGGACCTCATACGGTCGAAACGGGGGTCCTGTTGATCGGGAGGGGTGTGGTGTACCGCAAAACGGATGAAACGGACTTGTGTTGGAGCGCTATGGTCGAAACGGGGGTCTTGTTCATTGGGAGGGGTGTGGCGTACCGCAAAACGGGACTCCACGGGATACTGTTCATCTCCACCATCGACCTCCTCCAGCCTCCACGGACTACTGTCGACCTCCTCCAGCGTCCATGGGCTCCTGTTCATCCAGCCTCCACCGCGCGCTACTCCACCGGCTACTATTCAACCACCCCTCCACGGGCACCCCTCCACTGTCTACTATTCATCCAGCCCTCCACGGGGTCGTCCTGTTCATCCAGCCCTCCACGGGGTCCTGTTCATCCAGCCCCAACCGGCTCGATCGATCGGGGTCCTGTTCATCCAGAGGCAATGCCACGGGGTCCTGCATCCACCCCCATTGCTCACTGTTAATCCACCCCCCCCCAACACTCACTGTTCATCCAGAGGCAGTATCGATCGGCTTCACTTAGTAGTAGTAGCGAAGGAATCGCTCGATCGGGTTCAGTTAAAAGCCATCGATCGATCGCTCGGGTTCAGTAACGCGTAGCCTGCAGTGCAATTGCTCGGGTTTAGTTAGAGCACAATGCCTCGCTCGGGTTCAGTTAGAGCCAACGCCTCGCACACATGCGCGTACATGTACGAGAGGAATGCGCATCGCTTGGCCCCCGACCACCCACCGTAACCGAGAACTCCCCGAAATTTTCCTCGCCCTCGCTTCTACCACGGTTTTTTCCGTCATGGACGGCCCAAAGAATGTCATGCAGATGCCTCTCGAGCCCGCCCAAGACGAAAAGCCCATTTCCTGTCATGATTTTTTGTCATAGAAGTAGGAGCCCACCACATTTATGATGATACCGGGTTTTGTCACAATTATCGTCGTAGAAGTGTCATAAGTATGACAGAAAAAATTTATTTCGGCCCAAAATGTCACGGATGTGTCTTTTTTTGTAGTGCGCCACGCGGTTGTCTACTTTAAAATACAGTTCGTGTTGTTTTCTCAAGGCCACCGCCAGTGCCTTCTAGTGATTTGTCCTCTGTAATGTTAATATGCAATCTGATGTTCAGTTAATAGTTTGGTCCTCTGAAATGTAATTTTCAGTTAACACTTTGGTCCAACAATTGCTACATTTCGTAGTACTGTTCTCAAGCATTCTTTGTTTTGTTTACTGTCTTATCTTGTAGTACATGTTTCTATTCTGCAATGTCGTGCTCAGTTAACTATTTTGGTTCATTTGGTCTGCTGTCCATTTAACTGGTTGGTTCAGTTCTGCAATTTGATTTTCATTTGCTGTGGGTACAATTTTGTATTGTTATGCATGTGAAATAAATCAAATTTGGCTTTACTCAATACATATTCTACTGATAGTATGACAACTCCTAGTTAACCTGATCAAGATCTTCCTTTGGCTAATAGCACATTATTGTGCAGTTGCAGGAATCATTCTAATATTTAGGTTTCTTACAATTTGGTCTTGCACATGTAGGTCCTGCTGTTAGAGGCTTAGACCCACTGTTCGACCCATTTTACATATGGGGAAACGAGATGTCCATGAATATCAGTCAAGTCAAGAAACTCAAAAAGATTGTTAGGATGAAGAAACTTGCGACGAATAACAGCAAGATCTTTTTTTGCACAATGAAGAAGACACTAGTCAACTATAGGATGGTACTAACTCTTTTACCTTGTTTTTACCCCTTGCGCCATTTCAAAATTTATAACAGCGATTTATGCATATCTTTGTTTTTAGTACTTTTCAAAGCAGTTCACCGATGATTACCTCTCAAACCACCTGCATGGTCAAGAGGTGAGGAAGGTATTCATTCAATACCCATGGTACAATATTGAAGTCTTGATGAAGAGAACGAAGGTTGGGTGGGCAATTATCCATAGCCACTGGCCCAAAGTTAAAAGGACATTCAACATCACTGAAGGCTCAATATTTGCCTTCCGCTTCTGCAGTTTCCCAGATGGGATTCATCTGTCTATTTACCATGTATGGTGCTACTTTCCAAAGGTTTTTGATGTTGCATGTGAAACTTGTTGCTATTGTGTAATGACGTAACTGAGTGCCTCAAGTGTCTAGAGGGGATCGTAGATTTCTGCTTTTGAAGGTCAGGGTGATTCACCTCAAGTTTGTTCCTAAAAGTATGGTGCTGCATCAGCTTGGGGGTGCCCGTTAGAGCTGGACTGTGGCCGTCACTATGCTGCGGAGCAGCGATTGGAATGCCCACATTCCAGATGTTCCGCCGGCCACTGAGGATCCTCCACCAGAGGATGGAATTCCTCATCCACTTCATGGCGACAACGTAAGAGCAGAATAGATTTATTGAATGCAGCTTCATAATTGGATTGCTCAGAACATTGCTGCCAATGCAAATGCACAACCAGGTAATGACAATGCAGAGCAGGAAGTCGATGATGAGGTTCAGTTTCAGCCACAATGGGGAGTCTGGCCCCCTTCCCCACCACACACATCACCTGCAGTGTTCAATTTTCAGGCCTGGCTTGCTGGAGAAGGATTGCAGGTGCACCATGGTATCCCTCCCATCAACAACCTGCAACATAGCCCGGCTGCTGCCTGGAATGACTCAATCTCCATCTTCAGCAGCTCGGACTCAAGTGCTACTCTGCCTGATGGGTATGTTGTGGTTCCTCTAAACATTTTCAACCAACTCATCTCTGCCAGTGGTTCTGCAATTGGTGTTTTGTCTATGGATACAGCTCAGTCCAGTGACTCTGTTCAGGGCCTGATTGCTGCTACTCCTGAGGTAAACAACATTGAACTGTCCTTGACTATATCCAATGCTGGTTTGCAATTCTCCATTTTATCAGATCAAAACATCTATGCCTCTCTTCTTCTGAATGATTGTGTGCCCATGTTGAGGCTGAACACCTACCTCATAGCTGCTATCAAGCCCATCTTTGCAGCTTTTGGCCCTTGGAGTTCAGGGTTTGGCTTTCGCGATAGTTCAGGGCAGTTCAATGTCCATGTTGCAGAAGCAAATGGGCAATTCTCTGTTCTGTCAGCATCAAAAACTGCCCAACACTCTATAGATTCAGTTTCATGCACTGACCTGATCCCCGGACACACTTCTTGGGCCCTGTCCCCGGTGGCTGACGAGCTCTCGCCACTTGTGGACACTGTCAATGTCTCCAGGGCTCCTCCTTCCAGTCTAGTAATTTCTGAGATTGCTGATGACCTCAATCAGGCAGCGCAGTTGGATGCAGTCACTCCTAACAACACTCATGCTCTGAACCTGACAGCCTCTGATGATGTAGTGCTTCCTCAACTCCCCGCTGTTAATGCTGCAGCGACATGTGCACTGACTGCTTCTCCTGCTGATGATATGAGCTCGAGCACCTGGATGACCAGGAAGGGCAAAGCTAAAGCTCCTGCATCTGTGGTTGAGGTTCGTTGCAGCACTCGTTCCAACAAGTATGATGGCTTCAAGATACCATATGTCTCTGATACTAAGCCCAAAATATCCAAAGTTAAGCCCCGAATTATGCCTTCTGCTGCTGCTACCCAAGTGGATACAGCTGCTCCAACAGTCACTCAGGGGGACTGCATTCCTCCGCCCACTCCCATTCAGGTGCTGCAGCACATTGGAATTACCAAGTGTGCCATTCCGCCAGCTGAAGTCACTGATGACGCTCTCATGATGGAACCTGAAGAAGGCCCGTCCCAAGCTTGAAGTTTCTGAAGGCGCCTACACCACTGCTTTCATATTTTGCTTTATCCTATCATGTCATTTATGTTGAACTGGAATATTCTATGTTGGAATGTACGTGGCTTAAACTCTGAACCTAAACTTTTGGCTCTATCTAATGCTATCGCTTCAAGTGGTTGTGCTATAATTTGTCTGCAAGAAACAAAAAACCTACCATTGATAATATGTTCATTAAGTCTTGCTGCCTAAAGAGATTTGACAAATTTGCTTACATACCTTCTCATGGTGCATCGGGAGGGATGGTCACAATTTGGAATAGTTCCATCTTTACTGGCTCTGTTATCATGGAAGAAGATTTCGCTTTGGCCATTAAATTTCGTTCCACACAGTCTGCCCAGGAATGGACACTAGTGAATATATATGGCCCCTGTCAAGGTGATTCCAGAGTGACCTACACCGACTGGCTTCAAAATCTTAATGTACCAACTAATGATGGTTGGGTCTTACTGGGAGATTTTAATTACATACGAGGCCCCGACAACAGAAACAAACCTGGAGGTAATCCGAATGACATGATTGCTTTCAATCACATCATACGATCTCATCAGTTAATTGATCTGCCAATCAAAGGCAGGGCCTACACATGGAGTAATATGCAGATTGACCCACTCCTTGAACAGTTGGACTGGCTCCTCACATCAAACAACTGGACATCTTCCTACCCCAACACCATAGTCATGCCCTTGGGAAAACCAGTTTCAGATCATATCCCGTGGGTTGTCAAAATTGAAACATCCATTCCACACAGTAAAATTTTCAGGTTCGAGTCTTGTTGGACTGAGCATCCTGGTTTCTTTGAGTTGGTGCAGTCGGTCTGGTCAAGAACTTTCAAAAATACAACAAATGCAGCCACTTTATTAGCCAGAAAGTTCAAGGCACTTAGGTATGAGTTGAAACGATGGAGCAAAAGAATCTCTAAACTGTCAGTGGCAATTGATAACTCCGACCTTGCGTTGGTCAACCTTGATGCTCTTGAAAACCTTAGAACCCTATCAGGAAAATTCTGAAGAAACACCTCCTACGGCTGCTGAGTTACCAATGAAAATATTGGCAAAAGAGATGCACTATCTGTTGGGTCAAATTTGGTGATGAGGACCCTAAATTTCTAAAAGCTTTGGCTTTTGAGAGATACAGGCGAAACACAATTCCAACATTTAAATTCCTGATGGGACGGTGGTGCAAGATCACGTCGGCAAGGAGGTAGTCATATACCAAACCTTTAAAGAGCGGCTGGGAAAATCACGAGAATTCCAAATGAAATTTAACCTGCATGACATCATCAAAAAAGTAGAGGGACTGGATCAACTTACCGTTCCCTTCACCAAGGAGGAGATTGATGTGATCATCAAAGAAATGCCGGCCGATCGTGCTCCAGGACCGGATGGTTTTTCTGGTATCTTCATTAAAAAAATCCTGGCATATTATTAAGGAAGACTTCTATGAGCTGTGCAACCAGTTCTATGAGTGGAAACTCAATCTCGAAAGCATTAATGAGGGGCTTATTACACTCATTCCTAAGGTTCGATCCCCGGAGGTTGTCTCTGATTTCATACCAATCACATTGTTAAACTGTTGTCTTAAGATTCTCACCAAACTACTTGCCAACAGACTCCAAAAGCTCATACTGAAAATTGTTCATCGAAATCAATATGGATTCCTGAAAGGCCGATCATTACAAGACTGTTTAGCCTGGGCGTTCAAGTATATCCATCAGTGTCAAGCCTCCAAGGAAAAGATCATCCTCCTAAAACTAGATTTCGCCAAGGCATTTGACACGATCGAACATGATGCTATGCTTATGATTATGGAGCACATGGGCTTTGATGATAGGTGGCTCAATTGGGTTAAATGCATTTTCTCCTCTGGCAAGTCAGCGGTGCTTTTAAATGGTGTCTCGGGTCGACAATTCCTCTGTAAATGCAGGGTTTGCCAAGGAGACCCCTTCTCTCCATTGACTTTTGTGCTGGCGGCTGACCTCTTACAAGCTGCAATCAATGATGCCTTCAGACAAGGGAGAATCCATTTACCGTTCCCCAGACAAAATCAACATGATTACCCTGTGATACAGTACGCGGACGACATGATAATCATTCTTCCCGCCTGCCCTGACCAAGCCAAAACTATTAAAAACATTCTTTCTGACTACACTGTCTCCATTGGGCTGAAGATAAACTTCCACAAGTCCACACTAATCCCAATCAACTGTGAGGCCAACTGTTACAATGAGCTCTCTACTATCTTTGGATGCAAAGTAGGATCCATGTCATTCACTTACGTAGGGTTACCTCTTGGGACAACCAAGCCCTCGGTCCATGATCTAATGCCGCTTGTTTGCATGATGGAAAGATGGATGACAAGCACACTGGCCTTGATGTCCTATGGAGCCAAACTCTCTCTACTCGATACCATGATCACGTCCCTAGTTATCTTTGCTCTGTGCACTCTCAAACTGCCACCAAAGATCCTGGAACTGCTTGACAAACTGAGAAGGAAATGTCTGTGGACAAAGAAGACAAAACAAGGGGACAAATGTAATTCGCTTGCGGCCTGGAGCATGGTGTGCCGACCAAAACAGTGCGGTGGTCTTGGTATAATAAATCTGCATATACAAAGTGATGCCCTCCTCCTCAAGTACCTTCATAAATTCTATAACAGACACGACGTACAATGGGTGGAGCTCATATGGTCGACATACTACACAAACAAAATCCCCCATATCATGGAACCATGCGGATCTTTCTGGTGGCGAGATGTTCTCAAGCTCACCCCGATTTATAGAGGTATATCAAAAGCAATTGTGCATGATGGCGCCACAGTACTTACGTGGAAAGACTTGTGGTTGGACGCCACTCTGGATGAGACGTACCCTCGCGCTTTTTCCTTTGCAAAAAATGAGGATATTTCGGTTCAAGATTCCCTAGGATCCACATCCCTGCATGAAACGTTTCACCTACCACTCTCAGTTCAAGCAATGCAAGAAGTCTGTGAGCTACAACAAAAGGTGAGCCATGTTGGCAACAATACTTGCCCGACCTCCCATGAAAACTGGACATATTGCTGGGGTTCAAGGCAATTTAGAGCAATCAGGTATTACAAGTTCTATTTTAGGGATGTGCATGCACACCAATCGTACCAATGGCTTTGGGTAGCCAAAGCGACATTGAAAATTAAGGTGTTTGGGGGGCTACTGCTCTCAGACTGCCTAAACACACGTAATATGCTCAACAGGAGGCATTATAACATTGGAGACGATTACAACTGCCTTCTTTGTGACCAATAAATTGAAGAGACTATCGAGCACATGATCTTCCAGTGTCATTTCAGCCAACATTGTTGGTCCATCCTAGGGATCACTTGGCAACACACTAGTTCAAGGCTTCGATGGATCAGTCTGGAAGCACACGATTGGAACAAACCCATGTTTAATGATGTATTCCTACAGGCGGCTTGGAGTATTTGGAAAGAGAGGAATAACAAGCACTTCAGAAGCATCACACCAACTTTACTCTCTGTGCTTGAGCGCTTTAAACATGATTTTAGCCTACTACAGCATAGATCTAAGGATGATAAGAGAGACTTTATTCTCTCCTTTGTACACAGTTTAGAACCACCTTGACTTCTCCTTCATCAGATAGTAGTTGCCAAAAACCCTCCAAAAGTGGAGGTCAGGCACCATGTAATTACCCCATGTACATTGTATTCTACTTTTGAGTAATACAACACAGTGGGAGCCTCTCCCACTGTCTAATTTCTCAAAAAAGACGTAACTGAGTGCCGAAGCTATCTGATGAAATTTGATTATGAAATCCTGGTTGCTGTTATACGGATATGAAATATCTGGTGTGTTTTATAAGAAATATCAATTTGATTAGTACATGGATTATCAATAATAGGCTAATTACCCTGCTTATTGGGGTTTTTTATTGCAGACGGTTACTCGGACAGCACCGTGGGTGATGAACTCAAACAACCCGCATGATTTCTAGAAAGTAGGCATGTTTGATCAACTAACAATCACACACGGCTTCCGGCAGATAACTATTTGCGTTAGGCCACCTTGCACAAACGTTTCCACACAAAAAACTGTGTGTGATATGCATACGAACGGAAATGATTTTCTGGGATTCACCGTGTGGGATGTACATACGAACGGAAACAATTGGGTTTCGATGCCCCGCCAGATTGCACACAAGCTCATTTTGTGTGCCAGGAGGGCCTATCCCCGACGGTTTCTGGGTCGTGTGGGAATGACCCCCCTATCGCCCACACTCACTTGGCGACGGTTCCAAATGTCATCATGGAAAGGGGTTAAAAACCGTTTGTATAGCACGTCGTTGTACCGGTGAGTGGATATGATGTCATCCGGAGTCATTTCCTTGAATCCATGGTGTTGTTTTATGTACCGCACCATTTGGTGATGATACGGAGCAAGAGCATGAAGCAAATTGTCCACGAGAAATAGCTTGGTCAAGTTGAATCCATCTTGTGTCTTGTCACAATCACAAGACTCGATGTCGGCGGTGAGAATCATGAGATGCTCAAGGAGCTGCTTGGGGGATTCACCTTTCTCCATACAAAAGTTTTTCAATTGACCCTTGGCAATTTCATATTGAGAAAGCCGAAGAGTGGAGGTACCGGTCTTGGTCCTCACAATGATATCCCACAATTCATTAGCACTTGTGATGTGTATGTAAGGTCTCCTTTGCTTATCATTCATTCCTTTTCTTACGCACATGATTACAGTGTTGTTGAGATGCTTGTCATAAGTTTCGCTTGGAGTGAGATTCTTTGGGTCAACAGGGTTGTAGCCATGCTCCAGAATGTCCAACATTTCATCATTGGCGTACCTAAGATGGTCCTGCATACTAACTCTCCACAAAGCAAAATCGGAACTGTCATCCAGCAAAGGAGGTTTTCCTCCAGGATTATACTTAGGTTCCTCAACTTGAGGTCTAGCATACAGCCATGGAACACTAGTTTGATCATTGCTAGGAGGTTGTTGGCCATGTGAAGGAGTAGGAATAGTTGGCCTTGAGGCCGCACCACCTGAAAGTGGCGGGAGCATCATGGTTAATGTGGCTAGCCTCATTTGGACCAAGGCCTCAAGAGAAGCATCATGCTCCTCCTTTCTCTTAGCAAGGGCCCGTTCCAGATCCTCAGAAGTGAAGGACTTGACTTCTGAAGAAGCATTGTCCTTCTCCGTCGGATCTGCAACAAGGGGAGTCCCATCGGGGTTCATCTCGCACTAGGGCGGTTAAGCCACAAGAATAGAGCATGAGGCTCTGATACCAATTGAAAGAATTGAGATGGACCTAGAGGGGGTGAATAGGTACAATTACAAATTTTAATTGTTACTTAGGAATTTTAGGCAATAATGCGGAATATGAAGTTTAGCCTAACAATTGCAAATATGATGCTAAGAGCTAAGAAAGGTAAACAAGTAACACAAGTAAGTGTGAGAGCGATCACAATATGATATAAGTAAAGACTAAGAGACAAGTAACCATAAGTAGAGACTTAGGGTTAGGAATAACCACAACTCCAAGAGACGAAGCTACATCACCATTAGAGAGGTGGATGTTACCACGAAGGCACACCAACGCCACGAAGGCTCACCCTATTCTCCCTTTGAGATAACACCACGAAGGCGTTTCTCAACCACTAGTGGTAGACCTTGGGGTGGTCTCCAAACCCTCACAAACTTTCCAGGGGTAATCACAATGGTCGATTCCTCTTCGAAAGACTCCTACCCCTAGGAGTCTCCAACCTCCAAGAGTAACAAGATCAATGGGGAAAAGCTCAAGACTTGCTCAAATCACGAATTCCTTTGGTGCAAAGAAGGGGAAGGAGTGGATCTATCACTTGGATGGACAACTTCCCTCAAATGCTCTCAAATCCCTTGGGGATCTAAGATTTGGTGTAGGAGAGTGAGAGAGAGAGTGAAATGTGTTCTAGGGTTTGCTCAAAGTGAATGGTCAACCCTCTCCCGTGGGGGAAGAGGGCTATATATAGTGTGGGTGCAAATATGGTCATTGTAGTGTAAGTGACAGGGTAAGCCGGACATCCGGGACAGGGGCCGGACACCCGGCCTAGCGTAGCACTAGTGACGTGAAGCATAAAACAAAGGACAAAGCAGATGGGCTGGACATCCAGGGCAAAGCCCGGACATCCGGTGAGACACGAAGACCCAGACATCCGGCAAGATGGTCGGACATCCGGTGATATCGCAGCACCCAACCGCTCCCTTGATAGCACAAGCCGGACATCTGGCTTGGGCCCAAAAATCTGGGGAGCATGGAGAGCTCGGACATTCGGCATGGAGGCCGGACATCCAGAAGTAAGACCCAGCACAAAGTGCTTTCGGATAGTAGGGTTCGGATATCCGGCGTGCAGGCCGGACATCCGGCTGGCAGCCCGGACATCCGGTAAACCCAGAGGTTGAACATAAGAAAGGAATATTTTGATAGATCCAAAAGATTTTAGGAAAGGGTTTAGTGGCATGAGCAAGTCTTTTACTAACCCTACTGATCCCCTCTTAATAGTGCAGGATCCTATACTCAAGAAAACAAATATGCAATCTTTTTGATACTTCTTCCTTGAGTAAAATCAACTCCGTATGTTCATGATCCGCACACTTTTGATGAACCAGGGACTAACACCTGAGATTCACTTGACGAACATAGTTAGTCCCCTACATGTATATTGTCATCAACATCAAAACTTGATGTAAGGGCATGATTGCACTTTCAGTCGCCGGTGACCAGCAGATGAGCCCATGCGACCACCTTCTCCTTCGTTTTCCTCCTCTCTGTCTCTCATCTCTCTCTCATTTTCGCTCTGTCCAGGAGCAGACCAAGCCGCCGCTGCATGGATCTCCGCCATCGGCAGCCTCTACCTCTCCCTTCAGATCCAGCCGCCACACTCTCCATTCCTAAATCTGGATCTCGACCCGCAGCCATCCACCTCCCCGTTGATCCATCCATTGACTTGAGCCAGCAGCCAAGCCGTCCATCCTTGCCAAGTTGCCACGGAGCTCCCTCCACCGGAAGTAGCAACTGTACCCAATGCCTGAGCAACCCTCTTGTAGCCTCCCCGCTCCCCCTCGAATCCCACTGCCCGAGCAGCTCTTCAGGATACCACAGCCGCCTTGACGGACCTCGCCGGAGTTCCACCGACTACCACCGATGGATTATGGATGGGCTTAGGCCCAAATAAGACAATAATCACTGGTTTATCTCTAAGGCCCATTAATGTGTATGGCAAGTGGTGGGAAGTGTGGGAAGTTTAGCCCCATACTGCTACAGTAAGAAGAGTGAGATCTGTTTATAAGGGCTGCTCAATCACTTGCTATTGGGAGCTTGGGAATAGGAGTTGTACACGTGCGCTCCTCCTCCTCCGGTGCCTACCTCGCCTCGCCTCGCCTCGTCATGACGCGCGTGCGCCGCGGGTTGCGGGAATGAGCTGAGCCGAAGCTTATTTTTGCTGGTCAGGAATGGTTAATTAATCTCGAATTAATTAACGAGTCGCTTACGGAGGTGCCATTGTCTGAGAAGTTGGACCATGGGTTGTCCGCGGACTCGGTCGTGGGCCTGAGCCCAGGCCCATCTACCTGATGGCCTATATAAGAAGGCGCTAGCCAGTGGAGTGAACCACAACTCAGTTCACTCACTCCCTCTCGCACAACCCTAGCCTTCATCTACTGTTCCTCTCATTGTGCTGCTTGCGGCGATCCCATCCCGACGACCGCGTGCATGGTTGGTCGGGAGAGCAGGTGCCTTCGGAACCCTGTCGTTCAAGATCCTTCCCAGGAGAATGGCAATAAATTTTTTGGGGAGCGTCTCGATGCGACTATGATGTCTACTATGCAACTTTATTCTTGTAGACACGTATTGGGCCTCCAAGCGCAGAGTTTTGTAGGACAGTAGCAATTTTCCCTCAAGTGGATGACCTAAGGTTTATCAATCCGTGAGAGGTGTAGCATGAAGATGGTCTCTCTCAAACGACCCTGCAACCAAATACAAGAAATCTCTTGTGTCCCCAACACACCCAATACAATGATAAATTGTATAGGTGCACTAGTTCGGTGAAGAGATGGTGATAAAAGTATAATATGGATGGTAGAAATATATTTTTATAATATGACTAAATAAAAGCAGCAAGGTAGCAAAGAGTAAACAGGCACAAAAACGGTATTCCAATGCTTGAAAACAAGGCCTAGGGTCCGTACTTTTGCTAGTGCAAACTCTCAACAATGCTAACATAGTTGGATCATATGATTATCCCTCAAAGTGTAATAAAGAATCACTCCCAGGTTCCTATTGGCGGAGAACAAAAGATAGGAATTGTTTGTAGGGTACGAAACCAACTCAAAGCTATTCTTTCTGTTCGATCTATCCTAGAGTTCGTACTAGAATAAGACAAACTATTCTTTCCGATCGATCTAATCAAGAGTTCGTACTAAGATGACACCAAAGCAAATTCATATTCATAATACTCAATCCACACAAAGAACTACAAAGAGACCCTGAAGTTCTACCAGAGAAAAACATGCATCAACCCCTATGCATAGATTACCCCAATATTACCGAGGGAATCCGCGAGTTGAATGCCATAACATATGTCAAGTGAATCAATAAGATACCCCAATTGTCACCTCAAGTATTCGTACCGCAAAACATATATCATGTGTTCTCATCTCTGAATATTCAATCCGACAAGACAAAAGTTCAAAGGGTAAAGATTCAATTCATCATAACAAGAGTATAGAGGGTAGAAACATCATATGATTCGACTATATTAACAAAGCCCATGATATAGATTACGAGAGAGAGAGAGAGATATTAAACACATAGCTACTGGTACAAACCCTCAACCTCGAGGGTGGACTACTCCCTCCTCATCCTGGTGGCCGCCGGGATGATGAAGATGGCCACTGGTGATGATTCCCCCCTCCTGCAGGGTGCTGTGACGGGGTCTAGATTGGTTTTCGCGGATACAGAGACCTTGCAGCGGCGGAACTTCTGATCTAGGTTAACCCCAATGGGTTTTGGAATATTTGGGAATTTATAGTGCAAAGAAGGGGTACGGGAGGCCACCGCGGTGGGCACAACCCACTTGGGCGCGCCAGGGGGGCCTGGCGCGCCCTGGTGGGTTGTGCCCCCCTCGGGGCACCCTCCCCCCAGGTGCTTCTTTGGCCCATTGGGTTCCTTCTGGTCCATAAAAAATCCCCGTGGAGTTTCGTTGCATTTGGACTCCATTTGGTATTGATTTCCTGCGATGTAAAAAACATCATCTGGCACTGGGCACTGGGTCAATAGGTTAGTCCTAAAAAATGATATAAAGCTGCTATAAAATGATTGTAAAACATCCAAGAATGATAAAATAACAGCATGAATACTTCATAAATTATAGATACGTTGGAGACGTATCAGCATCCCCAAGCTTAATTCCTGCTCGTCCTCGAGTAGGTACATGATAAAAGAAATAATTTATGAAGTGTGAATGCTAGCAAAGTGCATAAGTTTGATCAATGACAATTTCAATCACTTTTCTTAGCATCATAACAGCAATTCTTTCTTATGAAACTTCTCATGTTATAGTGGCAACCAATTCACATGTTAAGGTTCAAACAATGAACTCTCTTGAAACTCAACAACCTATGTTCTTAGTCATCAAGCAATTGCAATTCAACTTATTCAACAGAGTTTAAGTAAGAGCTCCACATACTCAACCATCATATGTCTTTTATGATTGCTAATACTCACCGCATACTCCTGAGCAAAACGTTTCAACCGGACACATAGAAAGATAGGGGCTTATTTCTTTGCCTCCCAACGCATTCACCTCAAGGGTGATGTCAACAATAATAACTCAAGCTACCCATATTCAACTGGACATATGTGCCTAGATCTTTCCTCACCACATGATGCTTGCCAAAAAGAGAAAAATAAAAAGGAATAGAGATAATAACTTTGACTCTTTGCATAAAAATCAATACTGAAAATTAAAAGATAGGCCCTTCCCAGAGGGAAGTAGAGGTTGCCATGCGCTTATTTGTTTGTATGCTCAATCCCTTAGTGCAAAAGAGCGTCACGTTATATTGCCCCTTATGATAGTAACCTTTATTATGCAGTCCGTCGCTTTTATTGCTTTGCCATCATAAGTTCATACAACACTCAATTTTCTCTTACACTAAATGATCTAACACTTTTAGAAGCAATTTTTATTGTCTTATTTCATCGATGAGAACTTACTTGAAGGATCTTGCTCAATCCTTAGGTAGGTATGGTGGACTCTTGAAAATAATATTTGGGTTTAAGGTTTTTGGATGCACAAGTAGTATCTCTACTTGGTGCGAAATTTTTGGCTAGAAAAGATGGGGGAAAAGCACCACATGTTGAAGGATCTATGACAATATGACTTCTATGTGAATATGAATAAACATAAATCATTACGTTGTCTTCCCTGTCCAATGTTAACAATTTTGGCATATAATATTTTGATGGGGGCTCACAATCACAAAAGATTTCTAGGATAGTGTATTTGCATGTGAAAATTCTCTTCCTTATACTAATTATTCGTGAATTGCTTGTATGACCAATATTGTGATTGTCAAGCCTCAAAAGGTTTCACTTTCTAAACCCAAATGTGAAGCTACCACTAGGCATGATATGATTTCAGCTTCATGATATTCAATTCATTCAACATTTTTACTCATAGGATATAAGTGAAGCACAAGAGTAAATGACAAACTACTCCAAAAAGATATAAGTGAAGATCAATCAAGTAGTTAGTAAATAGATAGCTATGTGATGGCTCTCTCTTACTTAAAACTTTCAGATCTAAGAATTTTATTAAAACAGGAAGCAAAACAAAACAAAATGATATTTCAAGGATAGCACACATCATGTGAAGAAGCAAAAACTTAGGATCAACCGATACTAACCGATAATTGTTGATGAAGAAAGGTGGGATGCCTACTGGGCATCCCCAAGCTTATATGCTTCAGACTTCTTGAACTATTATCTTGGGATGCCTTGGGCATTCCCAAGCTTGAACTTTTTTGTCTCCTTAAGTTTTCTCGTATCACGGTTTTCCTAAATCTCAAAAGCATCATCCACACAAAACTCAACAAGAACTCATGAGATAAGTTAATATAAACCAATGCAAAAACCTTATCATTCTCTACTGTAGAAAATCACTAAAATTATTATTAAACATTTAATACTAAATTCCTCTGCATATTTAATACTCCTATCCTCAAATAGAATCATTAAACAAGCAAACATATGCAAACAATGCAAACATAACAGCAATCTGCCAAAACAGTACAGTCTGTAAAGAATACAAGAGTATCAATACTACCCTAACTCCAAACATTATGAAATTCTACCACACTGTAGAAAATTTATTAGATCTTATTATTCAAAAACCTTCAACATTTTATCACATTCTGACTTTCCTCGGGAATTTTTGCAACATCAATAAACTTTCTGTTTTCAAACAGTAACATGTATACTTGCAAGATAAGCATGGCAAAGGCTATCAATGCCACTTTTATTGAAATAAAATATGCAAAACATTATTCTAAATAAGAACAAGCAAATCCTAACAAAATAAATTGACGCTCCAAGCAAAACTCATATCATGTGACGAATGAAAACATAGCTCCAAGTGAGGTTACCGATAATGTTGGAGACGAAAGAGGGGATGCCTTCCGGGGCATCCCCAAGCTTAATTGCTTGGATGTTCCTTGAATATTACCTTGGGGTGCCTTGGGCATCCCCAAGCTTAGGGTCTTGTCACTCCTTATTCACCTCATATCAACATCTCACCCAAAACTTGAAAACTTCAACCACACAAAACTTAACGGAACTTCGTGAGATGGGTTAGTATGATAAAGACAAACCATTCACTTTGGTACTGTCAAAGACAAGATTCATAATTGTTTCCACACAATGCCTACTGTAGCATATGATTTCCAAAATTTATGTTGAGGAATATAAGCCATAGAAACTAGAAAATAGCAAACTATGCATTGAAAACAGAATCTGTCAAAAACAGAACAGTACGTAAAGATCTGGATATTAGTCATACTTCTGCATCCCCAAAAATTCTGAAAAACTACGACCACGTAGAAAATTTGTATATCAATCATGTGTAAAAAATTCAGAATTTTAAATGCTACAATGAATATAAAAAATTCTATTTTTGGAGGCAGAATTTTCTGTTTTTGCACAGATTCAAGTCAACTATCATCCACACTATCCCAAGAGCTTTACTTGGCACTTTATTGAAACAAAACCTATAAAACACGATTACTACAGTAACTTAATCATGTGAACACACAAAAACAGTAGGTAAAAGTGTTGGGTTGTCTCCCAACAAGAGCTTTTCTTTAATGCCTTTTAGCTAGGCATGATGATTTCAATGAAGCTCGCATAAAAGATAAGAATTGAAACACAAAGAGAACATCATGCATCATAAGTTCCTCTCTCATAATAATTTTCAGTAGCATCATGAATAGATTCATCAATATAACCACTACGTAAAGCATTCTTTTCATGATCCATAAGCATAGAAAATTTATTACTCTCTATGTCATACATGTCATCATAATAATCATCATAGAAAGCAACTTCATTGCCATATTCAGTTGAAATCTCTTCCAAAATAGTGGGTGTATCACTAAATAAAGTCATGACCTCTCCAATTCCACTTTCATAAATATTGTAATGAGATTCAACTCCCTCCAAAATAGTGGGATCACTACTACCTAGAGTTGACACTCTTCCAAACCCACTTTTATCAATGTAATAATCATAAATAGGAGGCATGCTATCATCAAAATAAGTTTGATCAAACAAAGTAGGGGGGCTCAAAAGATCATCTTGATTAAACATAGCCTCCCCAAGCTTGGGACAAACATTAATTTCAGCAAATAAATTCTCAAACATGTCATTCTCATCAAACATAGCATCCCTAAGCTTGTGTCTTGGCATATCATAAGCATAATCACTCTCATCATTAATAGTATGAATAGCACCAACGGTATAACAATTGCTATCATCATAATTTCCCAAGTTGGTGCCAAAAAGATTTCCAATATTATAAGAAGTATCATTATTTTTCCAATCATAATAATCATAGCAAGCAATAAGCATAGCAAAATCATCATCAAGTGCATCATCTTCCACAACTATTTTTGATTCATTTTTATGAGGCACAACAATAATAGGAGCAACATTATTTGGGAGAGATACCTTTTTACCTCTCTTCTTTCTTCTTTTCTCCTTCTTCACCACATCATGTGTGGGTTCATTAAATCTTTTCAAGCTTCTTATTGATGAGATTGGTTGGATAGGAAGCTCCTCCTCGTTACCTGATTCATCATAATAAACACTAGGAGGGTTTGGGGAAACATTTTCCTTTTCCCTTTCATTAGTAATCTCTTCATATTCTATTTGTTTTCTTGACTTTAGATAGTTGGCAATATAAGGATTATCAATGCAATTTACCGCACAAAATATATAAATTTCTTCCAGAACAAAATCAAGATATCTCTCGAGATTAAATTTTGGAATACCTTTAGTTATACATTTCATTTCTTCATACCACAAAAGAAGACTAAGCTCTTTATAATGCTCAAGGGTAATAAAGTTATCACAACTTTTGGACATGAATTGATCATGAAAGAAATTACATTGGAGATTTAAATGACTGTCACTGCCCTAGAATTTGATTGCAATTAGTTTCGTAAGCATCCATGCATCATGTCTTTATTGTTTGAAATTTGAAATGGGGATGACAAACCCTAGCACTAAATGAAATGCAATTAGGATCAAAATAAAAATATTTTCAATGAACCCAGAATGCCCTTTTGAAAAGTTCATTATTTTTGATGAAGGTGAAAACCTCTGCCAAAAATGATGCACATATTTTTAGGCCATTCTGGATTTTTAAATTAACTCATATTGTATTTGAATTGGGGCCTTTACATGCTATATATATATTTTAGATGCTCCAAAAATGTTGGAAATTGTTAAGGGTCACTGAAATAATTCAGAAAGCACCCATAATTGTTTCCAGGATTTTATGAAATGGTTTGGTATTATTACTAAATCAAAACAAATAGCAAAAAAATAGAAACCAGAAATAAAATAGAGAAAACCAGAGAGAGGAAAAACCCACCTGGCACTTACCTAGCGCAGCCCAGCCAGCGCCCAACCGGCCCAGCTGTGTGACAGCCCAACCGGCCCGACTGGCCCAGTGGCCATTCATCGTTCTCCTATTGCCAGGAGGACGCAGCGCGTGTGGCCGCCACTCGCGAGCACGCGCCTCGCCAGCTCCTGCTTGCCGCCGACGCCCTGGACGACTCTGGCATCGCCACGTGACCCCTGGACCCTCTCTCACTCTCCCTCGTCCCCATCTCCTCCTCTGTCTCTCTTTCCCGCGATCGCTGTGACCGCTCGAGAATGCCGACGAGCACCCCCGTGACCACCGGCCACCCCTCGCCCTGCCGTTGAGCCCAGAGGCTCCGCCGCAACCTCTTCTCCCTCCTCGTCGAGCTACACGAGCCAGGACGGCCCCAAGACGATGCCTCTGGCCTTCTTCCCCAACCACGGCCGCCGGATGCCGCCGTCCGATTCGCCGTCCCCGCCGCCTCCCCGAGTCTGCTGAGCTCCGCTTCGACCCCGCTGTGAGCCCCGCCGTATTTCCCCTTCTCCCTTAGCTTTTCCTCGTTGCCTAGCCGCTCTAGACGTCGGAGCCGAGAGCTCCTCGCCGCCGTTCATGAAGCCACCATGGCTAGAGCGGGCGCCGCTCGCGTCCGAGCATCCCATCGTGCTCAGCACGTCTCTAGAACCTCGTAGACACCAACACCTCCCGCTACCGTGCACCGTAGCGCCGGTTCCGTTGTTGTCCGAGCTCCGGCCGCCGCCTCACTCGCCGCCGTTGCCGTTTCCGGCCGCCCAAGCACCACCCACCACCACCGATCTACGCGCCTCATCGCGCTGCGTCCGCAGGACCCAGCCGCGCGAGCTATCATCGCCAGAATCAGCCGGACAGGCAACCCCGCCGTGTTCCATTTAGCGCCGGCGGCTAACCGCCGTTCTGGATTAGTGGACACGTCATTAGGGGCTAATGGACCACTAATTAAGCCCCACAGTCACTGACACCTGGGCCCCATGTTTTAGTTAACCGCAGTTTATTTCTCTGTTTAGCTTAAACTAATCACAGTGGCCCCACGCGTCAGCGTTGACATGCTGATGTGGCCGTTAACCAGGCCCCACACGTCAGTGACCCAATCAACAGTGTGTCACTGACTAGTGGGCCCCACTTGTCAGGTTTGACTTGGACCCCGTCTGTTGACCTGCTGACGTCACCCAGATGCACTGCTGATGCAATAAGCATTTTCTGGAATTTTAAATAAATCAAAAATGATTTATTAATTTCAGAAAATGTCTAAAACTTATAAAAATCATAGAAATTAATTTATAACTCAGGATGAAATAATTTATATATGAAAAATTATCAGAAAAATTCAAGGAATCCATCTGTACCATTTTCATGCATATTTGAACAATGTTTGTCCTCTGTTTTGGACAAAAAAAATAAAATGCATTTAAATAATCATATATGGAGTTGGAATTTGAATCATGTATTCAAACCAACTTCATTTAAATCATAGCTAGATGCATTAGCTCAAATCACAGCATATTGCCATGTCATGATCATGCATCATATTGTGGCATTGCATTGATTGTGTTTCTTTCTCTGTTGCTGGTATTTGTCCCCTCTCGATAGACGTGGTTTCGACGATGAGCTCGGTGACACCGGTGAAGAACTATATTATCTTTAGAAGTGCCAGGCAAGCAAAACCCCCTTGTTCATTTTGATACAATCCCACTCTCTTGCTCCTGCTCTCTTTTACTGCATTAGGACAACAGCGATTCAACTGTTACATGTTGCGGTAGTTGAACCCCTTTCCTCTGCATGACCTATCATTGCCACAGTAAATAGATGAAACCCACTAGCATGAGTAGGAGTTGTTTGAGCCCTGATGTGCCTACTCATTCATGCTTGCCTGTCATGCCTGCTACTCCTTAGAGTTGAGTCAGGTCTGATTCATCGGGGATGAATTAGAATGTGGTGAACATGTCCTATTGTTGAGAGCTAAGTGTGTGAACACGATTTGGTAAAGATAGCGGTGAGAGGCCATGTAGGAGTACATGGTCGGTTGTATCATTGCAGCCGTCCTCAGGAACTGAGTTCTGTGTTTGTGATCCATGAACAGTTACTACCACACATTGGAATGCTTAAGTGCCCCTCTCGACTTATTAATCAACTTG
Organism: Triticum urartu; assembly: GCF_003073215.2. Classification (NCBI taxonomy): domain Eukaryota; kingdom Viridiplantae; phylum Streptophyta; class Magnoliopsida; order Poales; family Poaceae; genus Triticum; species Triticum urartu. The sequence continues at coordinate 177,340,422 of NC_053027.1, forward strand.
ATCTCTGTCTAGGAGTTGCAACTAGTTTCTGGTGTTTGTAGGTAGTGTTAGTAGTCTACCAAGTGGCACCCGGTACAGGTGGGCTTGGGACAGACTAGGCACCATGGCACGGTGTACCAAGCATAGATCCATCCGTCGAGGTGCGCTTGGGAACCCTGCACACATCGTTTGGGGCTGTGAGCGACACCCCGGACGGATCTCCTTGCGGATGGAACCCGAATAGGCGATAAACCTGGACTAGAGACTTGTGTGGTTAGTCAGGTCGTGGCCGACTCCCTCGCCAGGCTTCCGCTTGAAGGTTGCCGAGATACACGACGTGTACATGGTGGTAAGTGGCGAGAGCGTGTGTGAAGAAGTACACCCCTGTAGGGTTAACATGATCTATTCGAATATCCGTGTCCACGGTGAAGGATTTCTGGGTTGCCTGTACAGTTCATAGACAAGTGAAAGTGGATACTCTAAAATGCGCAAGATAAGCGTGAGTGCTATGGATGGCGTTCTCGTAGGGAGACAGGAGCAGATCCATAGTGGTGTATTGATATGGTGAATATGTGGACTCATGTGCGCCACCTCAAAAGAGTTACTTGCAGTCATAGTTTAGGATAGCCACTGAGTCAAAGTTGGCTTGCTGCAGTCAAACTCCACCACCCCCTTGTTGATACTGATGCATATGTAGCTAGTTCTGATGTAAGTCTTATTGGGTACATTTGTACTCACGTTTGCCTATTTTATGTTTTGCAGAGAGACGTCAGTCTCGCTAGTAGTTCCGTGTGGACTTCAACGTTTAGCTTGAGACCTCAGCTACGATCTTGTGCCCTCGGTAGGGTCTTGTAGATAGTTAGGCTTCTTAGCCTTCTTTATTTGTAGTTGTCTATACTCAGACAATTTAAGCTTCCGCATGTGCTTGTTTCTTGTATGCTCTGTATGTTGGGGTCATGAGACCCATGTTTGTAATATCTCGCTCCTCGGAGCCTAATGAATAAATACTTGAGTCGTAGAGTTAAGCTGTGATGCCATGTTGTATTTACACATATCGAGCATATTGTGTGTATGATTGAAATGCTTGGTATGTGTGGGATCCGACAACCTAGTTGTTTATCCTTGGTAGCCTCTCTTATGGGGAAATGTAGTCTTGTGCTTCCATGAGCCATAGTAGTCCGCTACAGCCCGGTTCACTAGAGTCCTGCTAGCCCAGCACTACTTCTCCGGAACACTTGACTGGCCGGCATGTGATTCACTTCGTTCCTGTGTCTCTCCCTTTGGGGAAATGTCACGCGATGACATCCGGAGTCCTGCCTAGCCTGCTACAGCCCGGGTTCCCGGAGTCCTGTTAGCCCAGTGCTACAGCCCGGATTCACACGCTGCTGACCGACATGCTCGATGTTGATTCATGTATGCATGTCCCCGTAAGTTAGTGCCACTTTGGGTTCACGACTAGTCATGTTGGCCCGGGTTCTCTGTCATATGGATGCTAGCGACACTATCATATACGTGAGCCAAAAGGCGCAAACGGTCCCAGGCCATGGTAAGGCGACACCCGTGGGAATACCGTGCGTGAGGTCGCAAAGTGATATGAGGTGTTACGGGCTAGATCGATATGACTTGGAATTGGGGTCCTGACAATGACCACGTTCATTGCAAAGTTCACAAGGATGGCCAAAAAAATTACGTCTTTCAGCACAATCATCTAGCCTCTCTTGCAACTTTTTTGTTTCTCAATATTTATGCTTCTTACAAAATCTATCTCCCCTTTTTGGTGTGCAAAGGCACTCCGAATTCACCGCAAAAAGTGACATGCTTACACGAAACATTTTTGTCATGACTAGTGCAATCATCATTAGCATTTTGGATATTCAAAGAATTCACATTAACAACATTGCAATCATGCTCATCATTCATATATTTTGTGCCAAGCATTGTATTGACTTCTTCTTCTAACAATTGAGAACAATTTTCCGAAACATCATTTTCAAGAAAGATATTATAAAGATGATCAATAATATGATGCAACCTAATTCCATTTTTTGTAGTTTCCTTTTATAAACCAAACTAGTGATAAAACACGAAACTAAAAGATTCAATTGCAAGATCAAAAGATATACCTTCAAGCACTCACCTCCCCGGCAACGGTGCCAGAAAAGAGCTTGATGTCTACTACGCAACTTTATTCTTGTAGACACGTGTTGGGCCTCCAAGCGCAGAATTTTGTAGGACAGTAGCAATTTTCCCTCAAGTGGATGACCTAAGGTTTATCAATCCGTGAGAGGTGTAGGATGAAGATGGTCTCTCTCAAACGACCCTGAAACCAAATACAAGAAATCTCTTGTGTCCCGAACACACCCAATACAATGGCAAATTGTATAGGTGCACTAGTCCGGCGAAGAGATGGTGATAAAAGTGTAATATGGATGGTAGAAATATATTTTTATAATCTGAATACATAAAAACAGCAAGGTAGAAAATAGTAAACGGGCACAAAAACGGTATTCCAATGCTTGAAAACAAGGCCTAGGGTCCGTACTCTCGCTAGTGCAAACTCTCAACAATGCTAACATAGTTGGATCATATGATTATCCCTCAAAGTGTAATAAAGAATCACTCTCAAGTTCCTATTAGCGGAGAACAAAAATTAGGAATTGTTTGTAGGGTACGAAACCAACTCAAAGCTATTCTTTCTGTTCGACCTATCCTAGAGTTCGTACTAGAATAATGCAAGCTATTCTTTCTGATCGATCTAATCAAGAGTTCGTACTAAGATGACACCAAAGCAAATTCATATTCATAGTACTCAATCCACATAAAGAACTACAAAGAGACCCTGAAGTTTCTACTGGAGAAAAACGTGCATCAACCCCTATGCATAGATTACCCCAATATCACCGAGGGAATCCGCGAGTTGAATGCCATAACATATGTCAAGTGAATCAATAAGATACCCCAATTGTCACCTTAAGTATTCATGCCACAGGACATACATCATGTGTTCTCATCTCTAAATATTCAATCCGACAAGAGAAAACTTCAAAGGGTAAAGATTCAATTCATCATAACAAGAGTATAGAGGGTAGAAACATCATTTGATCCGACTATATTAACAAAGCTCTTGATATAGATCACGAGAGAGAGGGGGATTAAACACATACCTACTGGTACAAACCCTCAACCTCGAGGATGGACTACTCCCTCCTCATCGTGGTGGCCACCGGGATGATGAAGATGGCTGAGGGAGTCCTGGATTAGGGGGTGTCCGGATAGCCGGACTATATCTTCAGCTGGACTCCTGGACTATGAAGATACAAGATTGAAGACTTCGTCCCGTGTCCGGAAGGGACTTTCCTTGGCGTGGAAGGCAAGCTTGGCGATGCGAATATGTAGATATCCTCCCATTGTAACCGACTCTGCGTAACCCTAACCCTCTCCGGTGTCTATATAAACCGAAGGGTTTTAGTCCGTAGGACAGAACAATCATACCATAGGCTAGCTTCTAGGGTTTAGCCTCCTTGATCTCGTGGTAGATCTACTCTTGTACTACCCATATCATCAATATTAATCGAGCAGGACGTAGGGTTTTACCTCCATCAAGAGGGCCCGAACCTGGGTAAAACGTCGTGTCCCCTGCCTCCTGTTACCATCCGCCTAGACGCACAGTTCGGGACCCCCTACCCGAGATCCGCTGGTTTTGACACCGACATTGGTGCTTTCATTGAGAGTTCCTCTGTTCGTCACTTTTAGGCCCGATGGCTCCTCCGATCATCGATAGCGACGTAGTCCAGGGTGAGACCTTTCTCCCCGGACAGATCTTCGTCTTCGGCGGCTTCGCACTGCGGGCCAATTCGCTTGGACATTTGGAGCAGATCGAAAGCTATGCCCCTGGCCATCAGGTCATATTTGGAAGTTTAAACTACACGGCTGACATCCGCGGGGACTTGATCTTCGACGGATTCGAGCCATTGCCGAGCGCGCCGCACTGTCACGACAGGCATGATCTAGCTCTGCCACTGAACAGTGCCCTGGAGGCCGCACCCGCATCGGCTTCGACCCTTAATTCGGAGCCAACTGCGCCGATCGAGGATGGGTGGTTGGACGCCGCCTCGGGGGCTGCCATCCCAATGGCGATCGAGCCAAACACCAGCCCCGCACTCCACGAGGCTCATGACTCCAAGGAGCCGGACTCCTCTCCGGACTCCGAGCCCTCAGCGCCCCTGCCGATCGAATCCGATTGGGCGCCGATCATGGAGTTTACTGCCGTGGACATCTTTTAGCACTCGCCTTTATTCTGAAGACACTAAAGTCTCTCTCTTTATCAACAATGGAACTTCTGATCTAGATTAACCCCGATGGGTTTTGGAATATTTGGGAATTTATAGTGCAAAGAAGGGGTACGGGAGGCACCGAGGTGGGCACAACCCACATGGGCGTGCCAGGGGGGCTGGCGCGCCTTGGTGGGTTGTGCCCCCTCGGGGCACCCCCCCCCTCCAGGTGCTTCTTTGGCCCATTGGGTTCCTTCTGGTCCATAAAAAATCCTCGTGGAGTTTCGTTGCATTTGGACTCCTTTGGTATTTATTTCCTGCGATGTAAAAAAGAAGCAAAAAATAGCAACTGGCACTGGGCACTGGGTCAATAAGTTAGTCCCAAAAAATGATATAAAGTTGCTATAAAATGGTTGTAGAACATCCAAGAAAGATAAAATAACAACATGAATACTTCATAAATTATAGATACGTTGGAGACGTATCAGACTGCTCCCGATCCGTCCCCATCACCGACCGCCTCTGCTTCCACTACTTCCCCTGCATCGACTCCATTGCTGGCGATGAAGTCGCCAAGAAGATGGCCTTGGCTGATGCCGAGGCTGCCGCTGCCACCGCCGCGTTGGCCTGGCCAACCGGAGGGTATGACTCGTTCATCCCCCTTCTGCTCTTTCATGTGCTGGCCGTATATATGTTGTTCATAGATGTTTCGGTTCTATGTACTATACGTACTCACATGCTTAGGCATTGGTATGATTGCATATCGTATTTGCCATGCTTACCATTTACTCGTGGATTAGATTAGTCAGAAAAGTACTAATATTTCCAACAACCACCACCAGCAGCAAGCAGAGCCATCGGAGCTCCTTCCTCCGCCCTCTTCTTCCTCGTGCCCCACTCTCTCTCTCTCTCTCTCTCTCTCTCTCTCTCTCTCTTTCGTTCCTCTCCCTCATCTCACCTCTCAACCTCTCTCTCTGTTCAAGCAGGAATAGCGCTGCCTCCCAGCTCGCCCGGGAACGGGTTCCTACGCCCGGCCGGCCCTGATCTCCTCCACCCGGACCTCGCCGGCACCACTCTGCATCAATCCGGCGCCACCTCGTCTGCCTTCCCTACATCACGCCCCGTCGACGGGAGCTCGTGCCAAGTCCACCTTCGTCCTCTTCTTCCCCAGCAACGAGCAGTAGTCGTTGCCGGCCCTTCAACGCCTCTGGTCTTCCCCGACCTCCTGTGCACGCCGCCGCTTCCCTGCAAGGCAAATCCTATTCATCGCTCGCTGCGGCGAATTGTCGTTGGTTCGCAGAAGCAAGCGAGCGAACGTTTTCGGAACCTTCTCTAATGTTTCTAGCCGGTTTTTTCTGGTTTTGGGAACGTTCTAGAAGGTTCCTCGACCGTTTTTTTAGTTTGTCTTTCGTTTTTACTTTTCTTTTTTTCTTCTTTTTCCTATTTTCCGTTTCTTTTTTTACTTTATTCCACTTTTTTTGGAATTGAAAAACTGTTCAAATTTTTCAAAATTCGTTCAAGTTTTTCAGAAAATGTTTCCGTCTTCAAATTTTATTCACATTATTCGAAAAATGTTTCTGTTTTCAAATTCTATTCAGAATTCAAAAAATTTAAGATTTTCAAAAAATTGTTTGCTCCTTTTCAAAAAATGTTCAAAAGTTCACAACAGTTTACAATTTCAAATAATGTTCGCTTTTTAAATTTTGTTCGTCTTTACTTTCCATTTTTTCTGTTTCTTTTTTTACTTAATTCCACTTTTTCTGTAATTTAGAAAATGTTCAAATTTTTGAAATTTTGTTCTAGTGTTTCGGAAAATGTTTCCGTCCCAAAATTTTGTTCACATGTATTGAAAATTGTTTCTATATTCAAATTTTGTACAGAAATTCAAAAATTAAGATTTTCAAAAACTTGTTTGCTCCTTTTCAAAAAATGTTCAAAAATTCATAACAGTTTACAATTTCAAAAAAATGTTCGCTTTTTTAAATTTTGTTCGTTTTTTCTATTTCTTTTTTTACTTTATTCCATGTTTTCTGCAATTTAAACAATTTTTGAATTTTTCCAAAATTGTTCAAGTTTTTTGGAAAATGTTTCCGCCACCAATTTTTTTCACATTTTTCAAAATATGTTTTTGTTTCAAATTTTCTTCAAAAATTAAAAGAATCATATTTTTCAAAAATTGTTTGCTCCTTTTCAAAAAATGTTCAAAAATTCATAACAGTTTACAATTTCAAAAAATGTTTGCTTTTTAAAAAATCACAAACTAAAAAGTTCAAGGATTTCAAAAACTTGTTCCCTTTTTCAAATTTTATTTGTATCCACATTCATATAAATGTTATGTTTCAAAAAATCAACAAATTCAAAAAATGTTCGCATTTAAAAAAATTCATATTGAAGTTGTTCCCATTTTTCAAATTTCTTCACAAATTCAGTAGTTGTTACATTTTCGAAATTTGCTCACAAATTTTAAAAAGTGTTCATGTTTTCAAAAATTATTCGCCAATTCAAAAAAATATTTAGGGGGGATTTTTTTTTTAGTTTTGTTAAAATTGTTCGTAATTTCGAAAAAAAAACCTTCATGCTTTCACTTTTCTTGGTTTTTCAAAAAATGTTTACATAACTTTTTTTCGGAAATTTGGCGAACTGGTTTTAAGTTTTGTCGTTGTTTGTTAGTTTCTTTAAGTTTTGTGTTGTTATTCATTCAATTGGACGAGCCAGTCGTGGTGACTAGCGCGGTGTGTCCATCCACACGAGGTTGTCAGTTCGATCCCTAGTGCTACCTGCTTTTTGCAATTTTTTTATCTCGTTAAACAAAACTACCGCAAATGGGCCGGCCCAGGGTGAGCTGCACCATGTGGGAAGCCGCGACTCCTTGATGCACAGAGCATCGTACCGAAATCACTAGTTGAGGAGTACTCGTTGCAAAGATCATTCCAACTCCCTACGTTGCAACAAGTGGCGCACAAGCAACGCGCCACCTGTCGCAACCTAGGAGTTTTCCCTTTTTCCTAGATCCGTTTATTCAAAATGTTTTATCTCTTAAACCGTGTGTCCAAATCTCGAACCGCTTTTACCGTTGGATTCCTCGCGTCGAGATTTTCAAAATAGATCTCATGTTGATTGGTTTTAACGAAAAAAATTCAAGAAATAAACCGGACCAAAAAACTGAACCGGGAGCACGGGTTTTTTCCCTTTCCGAAAGAGGCACACCCGTGCCTCTCACGAAATCACAACCGTGCCTCTCGCGGAAGCAAAACCATGACTCTTGTGGAAGAAAAAAAGAAAAAAACACGTTTTTTGGTTTGTGAGGAGGCACAGCCGTGACCCTCGCGAAAGCACAACCGTGCCTCTCGCGGAAGCAAAACCATGACTCTCGCGAAAGGAAAAAAACAGAAAACACGATATTTTTTTCCGTTTCCGAGAGGCATGGCCGTGACTCTCGCGAAAGCACAACCGTGCTCTCACGGAAGCAAAACTGTGACTCCCGCGAAAGGAAAAAAACAGAAAACGTGTTTTTTTCGTTTCCGAGAGGCACGGCCGTGACTCTCGCGAAAGCACACCCGTGCCTCTCGCAGAAGCAAAACCGTGACTCTCGCGAAAGGAAAAAAATAGAAAATGCATTTTTTTTCATTTCCGAGAGGCACGGCCGTGACTCTCTCGAAAGAAAAACCGTGCCTCTCGCGGAAGCAAAACCGTGACTCTCGAAAAAAACATGTTTTTTCGCGCAAATTTTTTTTTGAAATTTTTTTATTGAAAGGCTAAGTAAGACCGGTGGAAAACCAAAACATCGAAAAAAATCAGGAAAAACCGTTTAAAAGCCAAAAACTCACGCGAAAAAATAAAAAAACAAATCCGAAGGGAATGCCCAGAGCGCGACACGTGGCAAATGGCTAGGAGCACGCCAAGTGGCGCTGATCATTGCGAGGCTCCAGAAGGAGCGCTCGTTAACTAGTTGCTCTCTCGCGTCGTACAGGAGCTCGCTCCCTGCAACTCTAGGCGCCCGGAGCACATCGAGAGAAAGGCGCATCGCGTGCGATCGCTCGCATGGCAGTTGGGCCGGCCCATGGAGTGGGGGCGCGTGGGCGCTGCATAGGCGCTGAGGAGGAGGAGGTCTCAGTAGTTATTGGGTCGCTGACAAATGGACACCTGTCTCGACCTCGCACCCGTAGGTGGAGTCGGGGCAGGGGGGTCCCTGCTGCTCGAACTCGACTGTAGTAGAGGCGGCGGCCATGGAGGCCAATGGTGGAGCAGAAGGGCTCTCTGGACCATCTGAGTGAAGCATTGGAGAGCTGGGAGGGAGAAAAAAGTGGTGTGAGGTGTTTGAGAGGCCGGGCATGGCTATTTATAGGTTGAGGGGTGAGGGGATGAGGACGGCCTCCGTGGCACTCCGGTCGGGACCTGGGGTTACCCCTGCTCGCTTTGGCCGTCTAGGGCGTAGGTCGGCGTAGGCTACATTCATTCATCGCGGAGCTGTAGGGGCGCAGACATTGACCGCAAATGGACGCGTGGAGCAGGGGGGTCAGGTGCGTCACGGGCGCACAGCGCCGATGATGGCAGAGAAGTTTTGGAGGTTTCCGGTGACTTGAGCTGGCCGTCTTGACCATATAGAAGGAGGTGGGGGACAAGGCTAGCTTCTGGACACGTCGAGGGGGCTCAGGACCGCGTGCTGTTTAGGGGGCGAGCTTAGGTTGGTGCCAGAGCACGCGATTGGCATGCTCTCAGTGTGGTCACCACTGGCATTGGCCATGTTAGTGGGTTTTTTCCATGATCAGGATGTCTTAGGTGTATGAGGGAGTCCTGGATTAGGGGGTGTCCGGACAGCCGGACTATGACCTTTGGCCGGACTGTTGGACTATGAAGATACAAGATTGAAGACTTCGTCCCGTGTCGGATGGGACTTTCCTTGGTGTGGAAGGCAAGCTTTGCAATACGGATATGTAGATCACCTCCCATTGTAACCGACTCTGTGTAACTCTAGCCCCCTCCGGTGTCTATATAAACCAGAGGGTTTAGTCCGTAGGACAACAACAATCATACCATAGGCTAGCTTCTAGGGTTTAGCCTCTCTGATCTTGTGGTAGATCTACTCTTGTACTACCCATATCATCAATATTAATCAAGCAAGAGTAGGGTTTTACCTCCATCGAGAGGGCCCGAACCTGGGTAAAAACATTGTGTCCCTTGTCTCCTCTTACCATCCGCCTAGACGCACAGTTCGGGACCCCCTATCCGAGATCCGCCGGTTTTGACACCAACATTGGTGCTTTCATTGAGAGTTCCTCTGCGTCATCATCTTTAGGCCCGATGGCTCCTCCGATCATCAACAGCGATGCAGTCCAGGGTGAGACTTTTCTCCCCGGACAGATCTTCGTGTTCGGCATCTTTGCACTGCGGGCTAATTCGCTTAGCCATCTGGAGCAGATTGAAAGCTACGCCCCTAGCCATCAAGTCAGGTTTGGAAGTTTGAACTACACGGCCGACATCCGCGGAGACTTGATCTTTGACAGATTCGAGCCACGGACGAGCGCGTCGCACTGTCACGATGGGCATGATTTAGCTCTGCCGCCGAACAGTGTCCTGGAGACCGCACCTACATCCCGCTCCGACCTTTAATTTGGAGCCAACTGCGCCATCCGAGGGCGGGTGGTTAGACCCAGCCGCGGAGGCCGCAGCCTCAACGGCGATCGAGCCAAAAACCAGCCTTACTCTTCACGAGGTCCGTGACTCCACATTGTCGGACTCTTCTCTGGACTTTGAACCCTCCGCGCCCCTGCCAATCGAATCCGATTGGGCGCCGATCATGGAGTTCACCGCCGCGGATATCTTTCAGCACTCGCCCTTTGGTGACATTCTGAATTCACTAAGGTCTCTCTCTTTGTCAGGAGAGTCCTGGACGGATTATGACCGGCAGGATTGGGATGCGGACGACGAAGAAATTCGACGCCCACCCACCATCCACTTCATAGCCACTGTCGATGATTTGACTCACATGCTCGACTTCAACTCCGAGGACATCGACGGTATGGACGACGATGTAGGAGACGAACAGGAACCAGCGCCTATAGGGCACTGGAAAGCCACCTCGTCATATGACATATATATGGTGAACACACCCAAAGAAGGCAATGGCGACAGAACAGCGGGGGTTGACCCCTCCAAGAAGCAACCTAAGCGCCGGCGTCAGCGGCGCCGCTCTAAGTGCCGCCAAAGCAAAAATAGTGATACTGGCACAGGAGATAATAACACCCCGGATAGTGCCGAAGACAACTCCCTCCAGCAAGATTCAGCGCAGGAGGATGGAGAAGCCAGCCCCCCTGAGAGAGCGGCAGATAGAGAGGAAGAGGATGATAATTACATGCCTCCCTCCGAAGACGAGGCAAGCATCAACGACGACGAATTTGTCGTGCCTGAGGATCCCGTCGAGCAAGAGCGCTTCAAGCGCAGGCTTATGGCCATGGCGAGTAGCCTTAAGAAAAAAACAGCACCAGCTTAGAGCTGATCAAGACTTGCTAGCCGATAGATGGACTGAAGTCCTTGCGGCCGAGGAATACGAACTCGAACGCCCCTCCAAGAGCTACCCAAAGTGTAGGTCGCTACCCCGATTAGAGGAGGAAGCATCTAAACCTACATCTCCAGTGCATGACGTGGCTGACCGGCCACCTCGTGGCCACGACAGAGAGGCCTCTCGGCCCACAACTCAAGTCGCACCCCGGCGTCACTCAAAAAATACCAAGGCACAGGGAAATGCGCTAGACCTGCGAGATATGTTGGAGGACAAAGCAAGGCAAACAAGATCGATCTACGGATCGCGTGGGCGCCCCACGACACGAGACGATAACCGTCACGCCGGATACAGCAAAAGCAATTCCGGCCGGGCCGAACACAGCAGACAAAACTCATTTGAGCTACGTCGTGATATAGCCCAGTACAGAAGTGTCGCACACCCGCTATGCTTCACAGATGAAGTAATGGATCATCAGATCCCAGAGGGTTTCAAACCCGTAAATATCGAATCATACGATGGCATGACAGATCCTGCTGTATGGATTGAGGACTATCTCCTTCATATCCACATGGCCCGTGGCGATGATCTACACGCCATCAAATACCTCCCACTCAAGCTTAAAGGACCAGCTCAACATTGGCTTAATAGCTTGCCAGCAGAATCCATTGGTTGTTGGGAAGACCTGGAAGCCACATTCCTCGACAATTTCTAGGGCACCTATGTGCGACCGCCAGACGCCGATGACCTGAGCCACATAATTCAGTATCCAGAGGAATCGGCCAGACAATTCTGGACACGGTTCCTAACAAAGAAAAATCAAATCGTCCACTGTCCGGACGCAGAGGCCCTAGCGGCTTTCAAGCATAACATCCGTGACGAGTGGCTTGCCAGACACCTTGGACAGGAAAAGCCGAAATCTATGGCAGCCCTCACGACACTCATGACCCACTTTTGCGCAGGAGAAGATAGCTGGCTGGCTCGCAGCAATAAAATGTCAAAGAACCCTGGTAATTCGGATACCAAGGACAGCAATGGCAGGTCGCGTCGCAGCAAGCACAAGTGCCGCATTAACAGCGACAATGCTGAGGATACAGCAGTTAATGCCGGATTCAGAGGCTCCAAGCCCGGTCAGCGGAAAAAGCCATTCAGAAGAAGCACTCCGGGCATGTCCAGTTTGGACCGTATACTCGATCGCTCGTGTCAGATACATGGCACCCGCGAAAAGTCAGCCAATCACACCAACAGGGATTGTTGGGTGTTCAAGCAGGCCGGCAAGTTAAATGCCAAAAACAGAGACAAGGGGATACATAGCGATGACGAGGAGGAGCCCCGGCCGCCGAACAATAGAGGACAGAAGGGTTTCCCCCCACAAGTGCGGACGGTGAACATGATATACGCAACCCACATCCCCGAGAGGGAGCGGAAGCGTGCGTTAAGGGACATATACGCGTTGGAGCGAGTCGCCCCAAAGTTCAACCCGTGGTCCTCCTGCCCGATCACTTTCGATCAAAGGGACCACCCCACTAGTATCCGCCATGGCGGATTTGCCGCATTGGTTCTAGACCCAATCATTGACGGATTTCACCTCACTCGAGTCCTTATGGACGGCGGTAGCAGCCTGAACCTGCTTTATCAGGACACAGTGCAGAAAATGGGCATAGATCCCTCAAGGATTAAACCCACAAAAATGACCTTTAAGGGCGTCATACCAGGTGTAGAGGCCAACTGCACAGGCTCAGTTACACTTGAAGTGGTCTTCGGATCCCCGGATAATTTCCGAAGCGAGGAGTTAATCTTCGACATAGTCCCGTTCTGTAGTGGCTATCACGTACTGCTCGGGCAAACCGCATTTGCAAAGTTCAATGCGGTGCCACACTACGCATACCTCAAGCTCAATATGCCAGGACCTCGGGGAGTCATCACAGTCAATGGAAACATTGAACGCTCTCTCCGAACAGAGGAGCACACGGCGGCCCTCGCCGCGGAAGTACAAAGCAGCCTTTCAAGGCAATTCTCCAGTCCGGCGATAAAACGTCCGGACACCGTCAAGCGCGCCCGGAGTAACCTACAAAAAGACCTTCTGGCACGTTCCGAGCAAGCGTAACAATGCGGCCCCAACCCCAGCCCTTGTGAAACGGCAAAATTCATGCTACGCGTACATAATTATGCTCTGAAAATACCATGGGCACAAGGGGAGGGGCACGACCACGGCACGCACAAAACACGGCTCAACCGCACTAGGGGCTTCCGATTTTGTCATTTTTTCTCACTTTCAGGACTTCGATCTCCGGAAGACCTGCTTGGCAGTACAATTGCCGAACATACGATACAACAACCATGGAGGCAGAAAGCTACGTCACACTGTGGAACTCCCAGGTGGTCTCTCTAACGAGCAAAATACCTGTCTTAAATACTATCCCGCACCTCGCCCCTGGAGGGGACATGTCAGATAGTCCCATCTCCTGCTTATCGCACTATTTGTATCGTTCTGCTTTTAATGCACCTTTTTCGAATAAACAATGCTTAGCTTCAGCTTATTATTACATTCTCTATTCATTCCTTTTTATGTATATATGTTCAGTCATGACATCTAGCACCCGTACACTTTGCTACGGCCAATACGCCAGGGGCTCAAGCACCCCATAATACGACGTGAGAAGTCCGAACACTTTCACAAGTGCGGCCCTCCGAACTTATATCATTATATGCATCAGCTCCGAATCATGTCTTTGGTCAATAGTTGGGTTTGCCCGGCTCCCATGTTTTGGTACCTTATGTTCCGCTATATCGGCTAAGGTAGCACTGGGAGAACTACTGCGATTGTGCCCCGGTTCAACTGGGCTAAGCACCTCAGTAGAGAAAGCTAAAAATGACTGTCATGATAGGGCAAGAGCTGGTCGCTGTTCGAGAGGTTTCGAGTCCCTAAAGACTTATGCCGCTTAGAGCGAGGAGTCAGCTTTGTCCGGCCTAGGCGTGCATAGCGCCCTGAACTCGGTCTTCCGAACACTAGGGGCTTCGCCGAAATTTAAAATTATAGAATTCTCTGGCTAAGTGAGAGTGATAACGCATTATAGTCCGATTGCCTTGTTCGTTGTGCTGAGCACCTCCCTCGAAGGACCCAAGAATGGGAAAAAGAGTGCTCAGCTTTATCCCGAACACCCCAGCACTCGTGGCACGGGGGTAGAAGCCGACGACTCGCCATCTCTCAAATTTCATAAACGGCCGCATAGAAGGTAATATTTTAAATTCTAACCAGCGTTGCATAGCGCATATGAACAAGTTTTCAGCGTACAGGATAACACGAGTGAGTTTACTCAAATATTACATCCTTGGAACATTCATCCGCCACAAGGCGGGCACCCTTCAGGACGCCCTCATAATACATCTCGGGGTGGCGATGCTCCTTGCCCTGCGGTGGCCCGTCCTTCACCAGCTTCTCAGCATCCATCTTTCCCCAGTGTACTTTAGCACAGGCGCCCTCGATGCAGATGGAGCGCTTGATGACTTCAAGCCATGGACAGGCATCCGCCAGCCGCCTCACCAGCCCGAAGTAGCTCCCAGGCATGGCCTCTCCAGGCCACAGCCGGACTATGAGAGCCTTCATGGCCTGTTCGGCCACCTTATGGATTTCGACTAGTTGCTTCAGCTGGTCGCTCAAGGGCACCGGGTGTCCAGTCTCAGCATACTGAGACCAGAACACCTTCTCCGTCGAGCTCCCTTCCTTGGCCCGGTAGTAGGCGGCGGCATCTGACACACTACGGGGCAAATCTGCGAATGCTCCTGGAGAGCTCCGGACTCGGCTAAGTAACAAGTAATTCACTTTCACGTGCTTGCTTTGCATAAAGAATGCCTTACCCGCCGCTATCTTCTTCATCGCCTCAATTTCCTGGAGGGCTTTTTGGGCTTCGACCTTGGCAGGCTTGGCGCTTTCGAGGGCCACGGCGAGCTTGGACTCTCGAGTCTTCGAGTCCAGCAACAAAGTCTCATGCTTCTTCACGAGAGCATGGAGCTCTTGCTGCACCTTGCCAACCCGTGCCTCATGTTTCTCCCACTCGGTGCGCTCCGTGGTCGCCTTCTTTTCGGCCTTGGAAAGCGCTTGCTTCAGGGTCGCCACCTCGGTCGTGGCCCCGAGCACACCAATAATGATCCTGTAATTTCTTGCAACTGCATCTTTTTTTATATATACACACACACACGGACAAGGCATTACGTACCTTGGTTCTCCTCGAGCTGCTTCTTCGCAAGGCCGAGCTCTTGCTCGGACCGCTCGAGGTTCTGCTTCAGCACGTCAACCTCCGCAGTCAGTGCGGCAGAGGCCAGCAGCGAAGCCTGCATACGCATATCAACATAATTATGTTAGACTCTTGCGAATATTATTAGATCCACTATTCGGCTTTTCTTCGTGAACACCAAACAGAGCATCAGGGGCTACTGTCTATGCGGTAATATTTTCATATATTCTTTACATACCTCAAAGCCTGTTAAAAGGCTGGCACAGGCTTCAGTCAGCCCGCTTTTGGCGGACTGAACTTTCTGGATCACCGCACTCATAATAGTACAGTGCTCCTCGTCGATGGAGTCGCCTTTAAGCACCTCCCGCAAGTTATCCGGTGCATCCGGTTGGACGGAGGTCACCGGCGCGGTAGACTTGCCCTTCTTAGTAGGGGGCCGCCTGCCGGAGTCCGGAACCACTGAAGGTTCCGGTGCGGTGTCCGGCCCAAGGCCGGACTTGGAGCCCTTGGGAGCCTTGCTCCCCTTGCGCCTAGAGTCTGGGATGTCTCCTTGAGGCGCCCCTAGGCCTACCTCCCCTCGGTTGGGAACCCCCTGAGACAATACCTCGGCATTATCTGTAGGATGAGGGGAGGAGGCGGCCGGAAGTGAAATGCTGTTCACATCCGACGAACCCATGGAACCGCTCGACGACACGTCGAGCCGGGCTCGAGGCGGACTGCATAATTATATTTGGTGTCAGGAGAAGCTGTGCAATAAAGGAATGCTATGAGTCACTCTGGTGTCCGAATACTTACGACTTCGCCAGGGGCTTGGCCCTGGGCGGCCACTCCTCTTCGCTGTCGGCGACATTGGTGGAGTAGTCCGGAGGAAGGGTTCTTCCCTTCTTGGACCCTTCGGCCTCCCCAATTGGGGCGGCCTTCCTTTTCTTTTCTCCCCCTGCTGGGGAAGAAACCTCTCTTTCCTCCTCCTCGTCTTCATGGGAGGAGTGCGCCTCGGAGTCATCGGACGATGAGTCTGACACCACCGGGCGCCGGGAACTCTTTTGGGTTCCCGTGGCCTTCTTCTTGGCCTTCTTCTCCGGCACCATGTAGGGTGCCGGAACCAGCAGCTCCACCAAGCGGGAGTCTGCTGGGCCTTCGGGCAAAGGAGCCAGACACTCAATCTGTCCGGCCGTCTCCTACCAGTACTGTCAAAGGTATGGGAGCTTAGATCCCGCATAGGGTCAAACTATGAAAAACAAGTATCCTGTAAGAGGTAAAACAGCTTACCGCACTGGCTTGGTGCTTCGCGCAGAATCCGCGATCCTCGGAGCCCTTGAATAGCACCTTCCAGGCATCTTCGTGTGTTGTGTCGAAGAGCCTGTTCAGAGTTTGGTGCTGGGCCGGGTCGAACTCCCACAAGTTGAAAGCTCGTCGTTGACACGGGAGGATCCGGCGGATGAGCATGACCTGGACTACGTTGACGAGTTTGAGCTTCTTGCTCACCATGTTTTGGATACATGTTTGAAGTCCGGTCAGCTCTCCCGAACTATCCCAGGACATGCCCTTCTCTTGCTAGGAGATGAGCCACGTGGGGATGCCAGATCGGAACTCGGGGGCCGCTACCCATTCAGGGTCACGCGGCTCGGTGATGTAGAACCACCCCGATTGCCACCCCTTTATGGTCTCCACGAAGGAGCCCTCGAGCCATGTGACGTTGGGCATCTTGCCCACCATGGCACCTCCGCACTCCACCTGGCGGCCGCTCACTACCTTCGGCTTGACATTGAAAGTCTTCAGCCATAAGCCGAAGTGGGGTTTGATGCGGAGGAAGGCCTCGCACACGACGATAAATGCCAAGATGTTGAGGATGAAGTTCGGGGTCAGATCGTGGAAATCCAGGCCGTAGTAGAACATGAGCCCCCGGACGAATGGGTGGAGAGGGAATCCCAGTCCGCGGAGGAAATGGGTAAGGAACACTACCCTCTCGTGGGGCCTGGGGGTGGGGATGAGCTGCACCTCATCTGGGAGCCGGTGTGCGATGTCGTCGGGCAGGTATCCGGCTCTCTTCAGCTTCTTGATGTGTCCCTCCGTGACGGAGGAGACCATCCACCTGCCTCCCGCTCCCGACATTGTTGGAGAAGGTTGATGTGGGAAATGCGGACTTGGGCGCTGGAGCTCGAGTGTGCGAAAATGGATGAGCAAAGGAGGAAGAAGGCATGGCTGAAAGGGTGAATCCTTATCCCCTTATATGGGCGGACGAAACTATGCGTCCCCACTAGCCTGGTAAAACTCGCTTATCCCCCAAGCGCCGTAATCAATGGCACGGTTGGGTTACCCACGCCCGTATTGATGAGAATCCCGTGATAAGGGGACACGATCTCTGCTTCGACAAGACGTGCCAAAGAAACCGCCTCGCAAAGCGCACTGAGGTGGGACAGCAACGATTCAAAAGAAGGCTTGGCTGTGGTGTGATGTCACGCTACAGAATACGTCAGCAGATTAGATTTGTGAAAATACTCTCTCTCTCTACGATGGTATGTGGAACTTGTTTTGCAGATCCAGACATGATCCTCGTGTTCAAAATCTTCTATGAAGTATTCGGAGGAGGAACCCGCCTTGCAATGCCGAAGACAATCTGCGCGCCAGACTCGTCGTCATTGAAGCCTGGTTCAGGGGCTACTGAGGGAGTCCTGGATTAGGGGGTGTCCGGACAGCCGGACTATGACCTTTGGCCGGAGTGTTGGACTATGAAGATACAAGATTGAAGACTTCGTCCCGTGTCCGGATGGGACTTTCCTTGGCGTGGAAGGCAAGCTTGGCAATACGGTTATGTAGATCTCCTCCCATTGTAACCGACTCTGTGTAACCCTAGCCCCCTTCGGTGTCTATATAAACCGGAGGGTTTAGTCCGTTGGACAACAACAATCATACCATAGGCTAGCTTCTAGGGTTTAGCCTCTCTGATCTCGTGGTAGATCTACTCTTGTACTACCCATATCATCAATATTAATCAAGCAGGAGTAGGGTTTTACCTCCATCGAGAGGGCCCGAACCTGGGTAAAAATATCGTGTCCCTTGTCTCCTGTTACCATCCTCCTAGACGCACAGTTCGGGACCCCCTACCCGAGATCCGCCGGTTTTGACACCGACAGTGTAGATCAAGGTTAGTAGAGTGTGTAGGTGCACTGGGTTAAGTCTGTTTTGACTTGAATTCAAGTGTAATATCCAAACTATGTTTCTACCACAAGGTGTTTGATCTATACCAAATGCAATGACGAGATGAAACAAGCACAAATTGGTTGTGGTGTGTTTTGGTATGATGTTGAGGGTGTGTAAAAAGTTTTAGGCTAAATGAGTGGGTCTAGGTGGCACTTCTTGTAGAACATGAAATTCTGTAGAAAAACTTTATGGAGACGTTGTGGTCAAATGGCTAGGCCATTTGGTCTGAATTTGGGTGGATGCTAGTCTTATATGAGTGTGCATATGCATGTAAATTTTGGTGGCAACTAGATGATCCTAAATGGTACTTATTGTACAACTTGACAGTATGTACAGAAACTTGGGGAGCTTGTTGTGCTTGAGTGGTGTGGCTAATGAGGCTAAATTTTGGTGTGGTGGGGTCTTATATGATGGAGAATATGCATTCAAATTTTGAAATCAATTGGCTGACAGAAAAATGCACTTCATGTAGGACTATGCGCGCTCCCTAGTCCATTTCTTTGGAAATTCCCTATGGTCAAATGGTGTGATGGAATTGGATCGAACTTTTGGGCGGCAGTGGTATTTTGTAATTTTTAAGCATCATGAGAAATTTGGACTCAAGTATGTGGATCGAAAATATACTTCCTTCACAACATGGCTTGGTGGATGCAAACTTTGGTAAAATTTTGGAGGGATCTATGGGTGTTGTATCATGATCAAAGTTGGTGGATAGGCATGCTATGAGTGGATGTTGATGTATGCAAGGAAAATACTAGTAGCTGGGACGCGCCCTGGGCATGTCTCTTGAGGCGGAACTGTGTGCACTAATCATGTTGTCGTACTTTTTAGCGTCTCTGTATGACATCACACATAGTTTAGTAAAAATACTTGACAAACATATATAAATCTTCTCCTCTTGTAGCATATCAAATTGTAGGAGAATACTTATAAGACATATAAGCAGGTACCTGAAGCAATGAATACAATTAAGAATACTCTCAACAAGGCTCTCGGAATAACTATAACCCCGCTATTCTATAAAAAAAAAGCATAGATGAACTAAAACATTCAAACACATGTGTATGCATGTAAAATTTAAATTAAATCTTCATTAGTAGCATCCCATGGTTGCCAACCCTTTAGCTATAGTCATTTCTCCCTCAACAGGTTCCCCAAAATTGGACTATTCTTTGTCCCTGAAACAAAATCCGAATGCACCAACGAACTGAGCTAGGGAAAAGAAATGAAGAATTTGTAACATGAAAAGCCGGTCATCAATTTGCACCTCTGATCGTTGCCTTGTACCTATGCTTAAATTGTTGTTGACCTACCTGCACACGGACCACCCAATAATAAACTTCAAGACTGAGGTAGCTAATCTGAAATTATGAAAAAGCTATACCCTATGACCTGATGGCGTGTCTTTCAGAAAAATTGACAATATAACTATACAATACAATACGATCGGATAGTCTTAAGTTGTACCAAGAACAAACAGATCAAGATGCAAAAAAGGAGTACATAGAAAAGAGTCGCTAGGAGAGTGACCAATATACAGATATCTAAGAATGAGAATCTCAGATGAATAATCCCAAAGTGACCACATCATAAATACGCCAACATGTGAATCATAAATACAATGTTTCAAATTATTTGATGATATTTGTCAAATGCATTTTTGATTTTTAGTTGTGGTCCCGTTCAATGACTCTGAATTTTACGCATTATTATGACGACCTTGTATGGAATATATGCAAAATAGATTTGCAAGGAAGATACCTCATTCATACAATTGCTCATGAAAGAACAGGTAGAAAATCATATAACAGGAGAGCTTACATCTTTTTCGAAGCCCTAGTTGTTGTTGGCTTTGATCTCCTGAACCCTCTTCCACAAACAGTCCAGCTTAGCTCTCAGCTTCTTGATCTCCTCACAGTAGTTTATCTCCCCCCTGAAATAAACCGGGAATACTACTTAGGTTCCATCTACTCTAAACGTCCACCTCCCAAATCGTCCTCGTCCTTGATGGTGTAGGTCAGCCGCTCGTACCGCAAAAAAATCCATGAGGATGTCGATCCGGCCCTTGTGATCGTCCTGAAAAAGGGGGCAATGGATATTAATTATTCCAGTGACCGGCATGTAGGCTTGTGAGAGGAGGTGGTGCTTGAATCGTTGAGAAATCAATCACTTAAATATTAGTTGGTAAGTTCAATGGGTATTAAATGATTCCCTTTCTAGATATGCTTGTTGAATAAAAGCAAAATCAGAAGCTTTTCCATGGCAAAAGCATGCATATGGCTAGCTAGCTAGCTAGAGAGGTTATAGGAAGAGGAAAAGAAATTAATAACATTGATCGATCCCGTGACAGTTGAACAATGTTCTTCAGTTCGTTGTTAAGCAGCAAGCACAAACGCCAGATTTGACTGGGGGACAATCATTACCTGGGTTTCAAAGTTAATAAATGGTAGGAGTCAAACAATACATGGTGTCACCCTTCCTCCTTGTTTGATTCATCACTTCCGACTTAAAAAGGAAACAAATTAACATAATTTTATATGAGGTAAACTGAAAAAATGTTAAAACTTGTGCAAGCATGGAAGATGAAATCAGATGGAGATTGTGTTGACCAGGAGCTTAGGCCCGTTGAACCGACCGTGATGATGCCAAATGTAAAGAGGGGCATAGCCGCATCTGGCCTGCTTATGTAGACTGCCACAACAAACCTCATCATAGGAGTCTAAAAGATGAGGAGGTCAAGCAGAAACACCCAGCCGTGATAGTGCCAATAAGTTTGCGTCTGCTCAACTCCCATGGCTACTACATATTAGTTACATAAATCAGAAAGAAAGGTAATTGATACATTCTATTAGTAATGTGTCAACTGAGACCGTATTGGTGATTGCTTTAATTGATGGTTCATTTAATAGCCTGCCTAATCTGATTAATAAAGTTTGCACCTAAATTATGCAAGGAAATGGAAAATATGTATATGTTAAACCTGCCGGTGCATGGTCAGGTGGAAGGGGGGCCTTCATCCTGTTGGTTGGAGCTTTTGGATGCATGAATCCAGAGAAGCCATGGCAATGGAGCCAGCGACTACTTTGATGCTGCAACATGAATTCAAGTTCAACATTAAGTTTCTTCGTCTATCTATTATTAGGAAAAGACAGGCATTATGTACTCTGTACTTTATATATGGACAGTAAGCTTTTATGTTTTGGAACGACAATGTACCATAGATGCATGGAAACTATCTGTACTTTCAATCGGTTAGTGCAAACTAAAGAATTTGCAAACATAATGTCAGGGAGTCCTGTATATTTATGGCAGGTGTATGTTTGAGACAGTATTCTTATTCAATGCAAGGACTTCCCCGGTTCCCCCTAATTACAGAAACAGTGTAAATGTGAATCTCAAGTGCTAATTTTTCATGCAAAAAACAACAAGAATAATCTACTTATCTAGTACGATAGCGCAAACTTCAGGTATATTGAGGTCCATTTGATAGTATTAACCACTACAGATATATTGACAAGAGAATGAACAATAAGAGAAATTGACAAGAGAAAATTATCCTGATCTTAGCAAAGCTAATACTGATATCTTAAGTTAATTCTCCCCATGAAACAAAATCGGAGTCATCTTTCTTCCTTCTTTCCTTGCCTGGTTAGGTGGAGACATGAGGAGAATGGAGTGGATTGACTTCAGAAATCAACATTGTTGGCCGACTTTCGATAGGTTGCCACATCACATCATTCACACTGACGATTTATACGTGGTTTATACTACCACAGCGGTGCTGAGAAATTCAGCCGTCATTTCAAAAAAATATCACCCTGAATTCATTTGGCTGACTCTCTACACTGAATTTATATGCCTATCACAAATTCACAAACCAATGAACTGTTCACAAAGTGCCCATTCAGTCCCAGAATGTATATGCCTATCACAAATTGTAACACCGCGAGACCGATGCGCCAGGTGCCTTCCAGTTATTCGCCGTCGTTGCCATGTCATTTGCTTGCATATTGCACTTTGTCATGTCATCATATGCATTTCATCTGCATGTTTTTTCAAAACTTGCATCCAATCATGTTCATCATTTTCTCCGTTGTCTGTTTCGAAATCCGACACTCTCGCACGCGCCTGTAGCACCTCCCAGATCTTGTTTCGTGACCGGGAGAAAAACGTTCTCGGAACAGGCCGAGAGTTGACGAGTGGTCTTGGTACATCACCGGTAGACCGCCTGTAAAATTTCGTTCCATTTGGAGGTCGTTCGATACCCCGACGGTTAATCGCGTTAACCGCTGTAGGATCGAAAGTATGTCTAGAGGGGGGGTGATTAGACTACTTGACCAAATAAAAATCTAGCCTTTTCCCAATTTTAGTTCTTGGCAGATTTTAGCTATCTTAGCACAAGTCAAGCAATCTCCACACAATTCAAGCAAGCATGCAAAAGAGTATATGAGCAGCGGAAAGTAAAGCATGCAACTTGCAAGAATGTAAAGGGAAGGGTTTGGAGGATTCAAACACAATTGGAGACACGGATGTTTTTGTCGTGGTTCCGATAGGTGGTGCTATCGTACATCCACGTTGATGGAGACTTCAACCCACGGAGGGTAACGGTTGCGCGAGTCCACGGAGGGCTCCACCCACGAAGGGTCCACGAAAAAGCAACCTTGTCTATTCCATCACGGCCGTCGCCCACGAAGGACTTGCCTCACTAGTGGTAGATCTTCACGAAGTAGGCGATCTCCCTGCCCTTGCAAACTCCTTAGTTCAACTCCACAATCTTGTCGGAGGCTCCCAAGTGACACCTAGCCAATCTAGGAGACACCACTCTCCAAGAAGTAACAAATGGTGTGTTGATGATGAACTCCTTGCTCTTGTGCTTCAAATGATAGTCTCCCCAACACTCAACTCTCTCTCACAGGATTTGGATTTTGTGGAAAGAAGATATGAGTGGAAAGCAACTTGGGAAAGGCTAGAGATCAAGATTCATATGGTAGGAATGGAATATCTTGACCTCAACACAAGTGTAGGTGGTTCTCTCTCAGAAAATGTGTATTGGAAGTGTAGGTATGTTTTGATGGCTCTCTCCTCGAATGAAGAGTGGGTGGAGGCGTATATATAGCCTCCACACAAAATCTAACCATTACACACAATTTGCCAAACTCGGTGGGATCGAATGGTTAAACTCGGTCGGATCGATTCAGCAAACCTAGTGACCGTTAGGATTTTCGGTGGGACTGAGATGCAACTCGGTAGGACCGATATGGTTAGGGTTAGGGCATAACGTAATCTCGGTGTGACCGATTACACAAACTCGGTGGGACCGATTTTGGTAATAAGCTAACCAGAGAGTTGGTCGGGTAAACTCAGTGGGACCGATTCGCTCATCTCGGTGAGACCGAAATGTTACAAAAGGGAAACAGAGAGTTTACATTGCAATCTCGATGGGACCGATCGCTCATCTCGGTAAGACCGAAACGTTACGAAGGGAAACGGAGAGATTACAATCCCATCTCAGTGAGACCGAGATCCCTATCGGTGAGACCGATTTTCCTAGGGTTTGGGGCAGTGGCTATGACATTTGAAACTCGGTGGCGCCGGATAGAAAGAATCGGTGGGGCCGAGTTTGACTTTTGGTTTAGGTCATAGGTGGATGTGGGAAGGTAGTTGAGGGTTTTGGATCGGTGGATAAGCACTTAAGAGCAAGAAACTCATTAAGCAACACCTCATCCCTCCTTGATAGTATTGGCTTTTCCTATAGACTCAATGTGATCTTGGGTCACTAAAATATAAAATGTAGAGTCTTGAGATTCAAGCTTGAGCCAAACTTTTTGTCCTTAGAATTTTGAGGGATCCACTTTCCTCATCCATGCCATGCCATTCATTGAGCTTTTACTGAAATATTAATCTTGGAATAATGTTAGCTCAATGAGCTATATGTTGTTAGGAATTACCAAAACCACCCAGGGATAGTTGCACTTTCAATCTCCCCCTTTTTGGTAATTGATGACAACATATAGATCAAAGCTTCGACAAATGATAATAAGAGTGAAAGATATTGTCGCTTTGAGAAGTATGTGAAAAGCAAGAGCTCCCCCTAAATTTGTGCATATCTTAAGATTTGCTTTGGACTACAAATGCACAATGAGTTAGGATCATGGGTTACTCTTCCATGTCACATACATCTTGATGGAGCGCTCAAAATGATAAGAATTAAATACATGCACTCATCACCAAGCAAAGTGAATGATCAAATAGGGATAAAATGATAGTATCATCCAACAAGCATTAATGTAGCATATGATCAAACACACATGATCATCCAAGTATCATAAACAAGCATAAAGTATCTCAGTCAAGCAAATAAAGTTCAACCACCAAAGCAAGAGAGAATAAAAAGCAACGCTCTCTCTCGAAGGCTATGATCTATACATTTTTCTCCCCATTTGGCAACAAGTTACCAAAAAGTTCATAGAAAATGCATAGAACTAAAACGTCTCTCAAGCTTGATCTTCAGGTGGTGGAGTCCGGAGAACGCCAAGGACGAAGGCTTCTGTTGATGTACATGGAGCTGCTAGGGTAGGTGCTGGAGCTGGTTGCGCTGGAGCTGTAGATGGTGCAGATGAAGTGACTCTGGTGTCTGTTACTGGCTCTGCAGATGATCTCTGAGCTCGAGGCACTCTGGCAAATGCATCAGTGGTTGTTCCGCCCTTCCTCTCCTGCATGTCATCCTGTAGCTGCTCCACAACTGACTGAATCTCAGTTACTTTGACATCTAAATCATAGAATTTTTGTTCCATGATTCTTTCCAGGCTCTCCTAGTTTTGAATTAGGGTGGCCAACCCCTTCTCAATCCTCAGAGTTGATGTTATCGAATAACCAAGATAGTCCTTCTTGCTTTTCAAAAAGTACTCAGATGCCTCCTCTTGAGTTGGTATCTTGGCAGCCTTCTCTTTCTTTGCTTTCTCCTTCTTCTCTTGAGCTTGTACTGGTGATGGTTCATTCTCATTCATCACAACTTGATTGTCCTCGAAGTCTGGGTAGATAGGCAAGTGTTCCTTATCCAACAAGTATGTGCCTGTGCCCATCTTTGAGTTTATCAACTCCTGGATCTGTGGGGCATATCCACAACTTATTTTTTGGTCAGCTGCAGTCCTCTTGATAGTCTCAACTATAAGGCTCATGACCTTGAACTTCTATGGCACATCAAATATATGTAGCAACTTAATTGCATGGCCTCTGATCATTCTGTGATCACCAGACTTGGGCAAGAGAGTGTGACTAAGGATCCAATTGATTGTAGGAAGCCCTAACAGCAAGTGTTTTACTGACCCAAACTGGTGAGTCTCAAGATCATCTTCAGGAATCTCCTTGTACATGTTTTCCATAGAGTTGTGATCCATCTTTTTCTTGGCATAGACATCCAAGTCATCTTCTTCTTCCTTAGGAGCATTGATCAGATTTGCCCATTCCTCAATAGTTGAGTGGTACCTTGTACCTTCAGACATCCATGCTATCCTGCCATCTGGATAGAAGTGTGCTGTGGAGTAAAATTGCATTATGAGCTCCTCATTCCACTTTGTGAGCTTCTACCCAACAAAGTCTGCAACTCCACAAGCACTGAAGCTGTCAAACACACCAGGATAGTGTTCCTCATTTTCCTTGATATACTTCCAGTCGACCCACCTCATTTCACACACTATAGGCTTCTTGTCCAACAACACTGTCTCATAGAAGTCCTGCTGTTCCATTTTGTGGAACCTGTAATCAATAGCAGTTCTTCTCCGGCTAGCATATGGATCTGACACTCTCCATAGCCTCAACCCTGAGTCTCTTCTGAGCTTCATGTTCTCAGCCACAGGATGAGCATCATTGTGGTCTGGAATCTTGGGCTTCAACTTTCTCAGAACATGCTCTTCATCTTCTTCTTCTTCTACAGCAGCTGTCTCAGGCACTGGGGCCTTGTTCTTCTCCTCTGCAGGGATGTTTCTGGTGCTCCTCTTGGGTTTTGGCTTTGGAGCTGGAGCAGCAGACTTAGCAGCAGCTTTTGGGCTTAGATGATGCAGCCCCTGTCCTAATAGCATCACCCATGAGTTTCTGGGCCTTAGGTGCTGGTGCAGCAACCTCTTCTTCTTCTTCCTCTTCAGAATCTCTCCTCATAGAGGGTTTGCCAAGAACTCTGGTAGTAGTGGTTCTGACTCTCCTTTTCTTTTTATCTTGGCCAACAGCTTCCTCTTCTGTCTCAATGGTAAACTTTATGGTTTCTCCAGTCGCAACCTTCCTAGGTTTGGAAGTGGGAACTCTCCTTGCAGGTGCCTTCTTCTGCATACCTGGCTTTGTGGCTGAAGCTGAGCCATATTCCTTTTTTAGCACTTTCTTCTTTGATGTGGCATCATCTTCCTCTGCCACATAATCTTCATCCTCAGATTCTGAAGTTCTTTTCTTGCTTGCTCTAGTGGCAGCCTTTGGCAAATTGCTTGGGGTGCTTCCGCTACCCTCATCTGAGCTGCTAGAGGGACTAGTGCCCTCACTCATGTGCACCTGCTCCTCTAACTTGTTCTGGCTGTCACTCTGGTCAGACATGTTGCAAACACTAACTGCAGACCCTGTGAATAGATTGTAGATGAGATAGAGTGGATGAGCATCACAAAATACAGAGGTTTTTGCAAAAGAATGAGTCAAAAACTTAGTTTTAGTTTTCCACAAGAAGCATTTTGGATCAACCGATTTGTAAACTCAGTGATACCGAAGTAGTTTTTGGAACCTAAACTAGTGAACTCGGTCAGACCGAGTCACAGTTCGGTGGCACTGAGACTTCTAGGGTTTCACAAAGTCCTGAACTCGGTCACACCGATTTGCAATTCTCGGTCAGACCGAGAACCACATGTGCAATGGCGTTGGCCGAATCGGTGGAACCGAGTTCTGCAACCCGGTGGGTCCGATATGGTTTCAGCGGAAACTTAACCCTAAATTTTCAATTCAACTCTAATCTACGGAGTGTTTTGACTGGATAGAAGCGTTTCAATCGTGGTAAGAATCATAATGAACACAATGTGCTAGGAATCAGACGGGGATAGCACTGTGATCAAGTCCATAACCTAGTTTGGCGATGAAATCGCTACGGCGGCAACGGCGGGGAAGAATTCCGTTGACGGCGGCGGAGACCATCGATAGGAGGCGGCTGGTGACAAGGAGGACGATCCGGAGACCCAGGAGGCAGAGCGAGCTATGCGTGGGTGAAGGGGTTTCGGAAAAATTTCCAAAATTTTGCCTGTGAGTATATATAGCCCGACCCTGTCGGTGTAACCGAGTGGAACAACTCGGTGGCACCGAGATGCATAACTATTGACAGTTACAGCAACTCGGTGTGACCGAAAAGTTCAAATCGGTTGCACCGAGATTGAAAACCTAGATCGACTTAGTGATCTCGGTATGACCGAAATGGAGGAATCGGTCAGACCGAAACGCACAAAGAAGTTTTGGAAGTTTAAGTCTATGACGAATCGGGGACTCCGAGTGCTCCTCACACAGAGTGGTTCGAATCTGACTTGATCAAATTTTGTGATGTAGCATGAATAGAGTTTGAGACGAGAAAAGCATAGATAGCTAGAGAAGGTTCTTAGGCATTCTTGTCCATTCACTTGGCCAAAGAAAAAGAAACCAATCAATCAAAACAACAAGTGTACGTCCTCGAATGAGTGAAATATGCAACCAACATGCTCACACAATAAAATGAAAAATGAAATATGTGGCAAAGCATGCACAACCAATTTTAGCATCTATCAAACAATTTGCGATGACTAGGTCATCTATATATGAGTATATTGACTTAGGAGTCAAATGAGAACATTTGATCATAGGTCATACTGATCGTTTAAGCACAAGTGGGGTTACCACTTTTACATAAAGCATTGTTGTGTTCACACCATTAGAGTTGGTTTAGCTCAATTCTTAGAGTAAAGCTCCCCCTAGATGTGAGACCCCCCCTAAGAGGGATGAACTAACCTTGGGTTTTGTCGATGATGACTTCATGTAGATGTTGAAGATGTGGATGCTCAATGTTGATGTAGATCATTTGGAGCTATCCATTGGAGTGAGTTGCACTTTGAATACCTACACGGGTTAGTCCCACAAGGAACAAACAAGGATATCCATAGACATAGAGTGATATGCACACAAGATGATGTGTATGAAAGCTTTTAGGTTACCTTGTCCCTTGTCTTACCAACAAGAGGGTTTGTGACTCCTTGAACTAGTGCAAGATGTGGAAGTTGATTGCACTTGTTCTTGCCAAGATGATAAGAGTGAAGTATGTTGGCGGAGTCACCCTCAAGAACACTCTAGTTCTTCTTCTTCGGGATCCACACCATCTTGATGGGAATCCTCGGAGTTGTAGTTGTACTTGATGAAGTGGAACTTGATGTAGTCTTGGGAACCCACTTGACCAAGGCCTTAGGAGCTTCTTCAAATGCATCAATTTCCTCTTGAAGCTTGTCCTTGCCTTTTTGCTTGTGGTCCTGTGGTGGAAGATCATCTTGAGCTTGTGTCCCTTTGAAACAAGTAGGTTCATACTTCTCTTGTTGAGGAACAAACTTCGTCTTGGGGTATTGATCTTCTTCCCACTCAACTCCATTGGCATTGAACTTTCGTTCAAAACCAACACCTTGATTCTTCCGGTGCCTTCCTTGCTTGCGTACAATTTCCTCGAATTGCTTACTTCCAGCAAGGCTCTTGTAAACACCTTTCTCTATAATTCCCTTCAATAAGCTATTTTCTTGCTCAAGTGTAACTTGGCTAAGAGAATCATTAGTGTAATCAAGAGAACTACTAGAAGCAACAATATTGGATTTAGCATGATTATTGTTACTACTAGAGAAAGAATCTTTCTTGTTCTTGTTACTAGACTTGACTTGAGGCATGTAAGTGGATAAGAGTAAACGCTTGGCAATGTAAGAAGAACTTTTCTTACGAAGATCATCATTGATTGCTTTTAAGAACTCATGCTCTTGCTCAAGGTTGAGCTTTTCAAAGCGTAATTTCTCATGAGTCCTTAAAAGTTCTCGATGATCTCCTAAGATAGTTTCATGAGCTAACTTAAGAGTGTTTAGTTCTTTAGTTAGAGACTCAATCTTCTCCTTATCATTGTCATTCATTTTATCTTGATTAGCATGATTAATTGACATTTCATCATAGTATTCATCACTAGAGTTGTCAACAAGTAAATCATCATCACCTAACAAGTCATCTTCATCACTATTGAAATCAACATACTCGGGGTGTGATACCTTTGGGCCTTTAGCCATGAAGCATGTTCCAACTCCTTCATTTGGTGAGTCAAATATGTCATAGGAGTTGGTTGTCACAAGTGCTAGACCAGCAACACCTTCATCTTGAGTATATTCGGAGTCGGAGTGATAGCTTCTCTCGGAGTGGTTGTCGGAGTCGGAGCCGGATACAATTCACCAACATGAGCTTGATGTCTTCGTTTTGTGTAGCTCCTTGATGACTTGTCCTTTCTTTCCAAATCCTTGCTTCTCCGCGAGGGTCTTCATTCATAAAGATCATCTCTACTCCTTCTTTCTCTATATGGTGATTCTTCTCTTCTACTTCTTCTCTTGGGAGAATCTTCTCTTCTCTTGTAGGGGGCCGTACACTCATTGGAATAGTGTCCGGGCCTTCCACAATTGTAGTAGTTTCGCTCTCGACTAGAAGATCTTTTGTCAATGTAGGACCTTGACTTGGAGCTTCTCTCTTTGCTTCTACTCTTGTAAAACTTGTTGAAGTTCTTCACCATTAAGCTCAATTCTTCATTGAAGGTTTGTTTCTCACTCGATGATGTGGGGGCTTCACATGAGGCTTTGTAAGCACCACTTGATTTGTTGTGAAGTTCCTTTTTATCCTTGAGTGACATCTCATGAGCAACAATTCTTCCAATGACTTCCCTTGGCTTGAGATCTTTGTAATTGGGCATCATTTGGATCAATGTGCACACGGCATCATATTTTCCATCCAAGGCTCTTAGGATCTTCTTGATGATGAATCTATCGGTCATCTCTTCACTCCCTAAGCCGGCAATCTCATTTGTGATAAGAGCAAGCCTAGAGTACATTTCAGCGACACATTTACCATCCTTCATTTTGAACTTGTCAAGTTGACTTTGAAGCACATCCAATTTGGATTCCTTGACGGAGTCGGTACCTTCGTGCATATCAACCAAAGTATCCCAAATTTCCTTTGCATTCTCAAGACGGCTGATTTTGTTGAATTCTTCGGGGCACAATCCGTTGAAGAGGATATCACAAGCTTGAGCATTGTATTGCAGCATTTTCAACTCTTCCGCGGTAGCTTCACGGTTCGGTTCTTTCCCATCAAAGAATTCACCTTGCAAGCCAATACACACAATAGCCCAAATGGCGGGGTTATGTCCAAGAATATGCATTTTCATCTTATGCTTCCAACTAGCAAAATTAGTACCATCAAAGTAAGGACCTCTACGGTGATAATTTCCCTCGCTAGATGCCATACTCTCCTAGGTTGTGAAACCAAGGCTATGACCACTAAAAGCTATGGAAATCAAAGCAAATGGAGACCAAAGCTCTGATACCCCTTGTAGGATCGAAAGTATGTCTAGAGGGGGGTGATTAGACTACTTGACCAAATAAAAATCTAGCCTTTTCCCAATTTTAGTTCTTGGCAGATTTTAGCTATCTTAGCACAAGTCAAGCAATCTCCACACAATTCAAGCAAGCATGCAAAAGAGTATATGAGCAGCGGAAAGTAAAGCATGCAACTTGCAAGAATGTAAAGGGAAGGGTTTGGAGGATTCAAACGCAATTGGAGACACGGATGTTTTTTTCGTGGTTCTGATAGGTGGTGCTATCGTACATCCACGTTGATGGAGACTTCAACCCACGGAAGGTAACGGTTGCGCGAGTCCACGGAGGGCTCCACCCACGAAGGGTCCATGAAGAAGCAACCTTGTCTATTGCATCACGGTCGTCGCCCACGAAGGACTTGCCTCACTAGCGGTAGATCTTCACGAAGTAGGTGATCTCCTTGCCCTTTCAAACTCCTTCGTTCAACTCCACAATTTGTCGGAGGCTCCCAAGTGACACCTAGCCAATCTAGGAGACACCACTCTCCAAGAAGTAACAAATGGTGTGTTGATGATGAACTCCTTGCTCTTGTGCTTCAAATGATAGTCTCCCCAACACTCAACTCTCTCTCACAGGATTTGGATTTGGTGGAAAGAAGATTTGAGTGGAAAGTAAATTGGGGAAGGCTAGAGATCAAGATTCATATGGTATGAATGGAATATCTTGACCTCCACACAAGTGTAGGTGGTTCTCTCTTAGAAAATGTGTATTGGAAGTGTAGGTATGTTCTGATGGTTCTCTCCTCGAATGAAGAGTGGGTGGAGGGGTATATATAGCCTCCACACAAAATCTAACCGTTACACACAATTTCCCAAACTCGGTGGGACCGAATGGTTAAACTCGGTCGGACCGATTCAGCAAACCTAGTGACCGTTAGGATTTTCGGTGGGACTGAGATGCAACTCGGTAGGTTAGGTTTAGGGCATAACGTAATCTCGGTGTGACCGATTACACAAACTCGGTGGGACCGTTTTGGTAATAAGCTAACCAAAGAGTTGGTCAGGTAAACTCGGTGGGACCGATTCGCTTATCTTGGTGAGACCGAAATGTTACAAAAGGGAAACAGAGAGTTTACATTGCAATCTCGGTGGGACCAATCGCTCATCTCGGTAAGACCGAAACGTTACGAAGGGAAACTGAGAGATTACAATCCCATCTCGGTGAGACCGAGATCCCTATCGGTGAGACCGATTTGCCTAGGGTTTGTGGTAGTGGCTATGACATTTGAAACTTGGTGGCGCCGGATAGAAAGAATCGGTGGGGCCGAGTTTGACTTTTGGTTTAGCTCATAGGTGGATGTGGGAAGGTAGTTGAGGGTTTTGGAGCATATCACTAAGCACTAAAGAGCAAGAAACTCGTTAAGCAACACCTCATCCCTCCTTGATAGTATTGGCTTTTCCTATAGACTCAATGTGATCTTGGATCACTAAAATATAAAATGTAGAGTCTTGAGCTTCAAGCTTGAGCCAAACTTTTTGTCCTTAGAATTTTGAGGGATCCACTTTCCTTATACATGCCATGCCATTCATTGAGCTTTTCCTAAAATATTAATCTTGGAATAATGTTAGCTCAATGAGCTATATGTTGTTAGGAATTACCAAAACCACCCAGGGATAGTTGCACTTTCAACCGTCGGACGTTTCGGTACTTTGAGAAAAACCGGACCGAAGCCCTCCTTCTCTTTGCAGCACAACACCTCTCTACACAGCCTACCTAGCCCACCTAACTCCCTCCTATGTTCTTTGCCGTTGGATCACAATCGTGTGGGTGAAAACCACACCTCAATAGCCCTCTCCTAGCTCCCTCTACCTATATATTAGCCTCCCCCTCCTCAAATCATGAGTAAAACCCTAGCCCCTCTTCTTCCACCGCACCGGCCACGTCCACCGCGCCGTCGGACGCGTCCACCGCTGCCCGCACCAACCGCCCGCCACCACGTGGGCCTTGCACCGGCGCCGCTCGTGCGCCCGCATCACCGGAGCGCCGCCGCCCCGCTGTTCCTCGCTGGCGCCGCCCCATCGACCCCTCCGTCCACCACCACCGCACCCGTCACCGCCTCCCTGCACCACGTCACCGCGCCACCTCGATCAGCTCGCCACTGCGCGGGAACCGACCGGATCCGGAGCGCCAAGGCCGGATTCGACGCCCCGCAGGCGTCGCCTCCTCGCCGCCTTGCCGTGCCGGGCATCGCCCTGCCCGGATCCGGTGGACCTCTGGCTGATCCACTCCGTCCTCTGTTTTTTTTCGCGAGGTGAAATTTCCCTAAGTCCCTGATCTGTGAATTCTTGTGTGCATGTTTGTCATATCATAACTTTGTGCATGTGGCTCCAATTTGCGTGCATGATATATCAAATTTTTCATCCTTGAATGCTCTACATGTTGGTATAGTTTTCATGCATGTTACTGCTCATATTGATGCTTTAATCCTCGTTGCAAAAGTGCTAAATGATATAACCTGCTGAAGATTGTTGTAACATGCCTATTTGTCTTTTTCATAGTATTGTGTGTGATTTTCTTTTGAGCATCATGTCAACATGTTTTAGGAGACGATTCATGCCATATTTAAAGTGGTGCAATCCATGTATTTTGATATTCCCTGTGGTGACTAGCACAAGCATGCAAAGTAGGGTACTTGCTGTTGCTGATTTCAGTGACGGTGTTTTCTGCTAAGTCTGAACCTGCTATATTATGATTCCATGTTAACTTGATGCTACTAGTGAATCCATGCTTAATATGGAGATGCTCAGTAAGGATGTTTTCTAGATCTTGTTATGCTCTATCCATCCGTGCCCTTGTTTGAAACTATCGCCTGGTGTAGCTTCTCATTACCATTATCTAAAATTGCTACATAATGTTTCTATCAGACTGTTAACAGTAAGTGCCATGTGAATAGCTAGTGTTATATGCATCCTATGACCATGTTCTTGACATGAGTAGTTGCAAAAACATGCCATCTTGCATTGGTTGTATTAACATGCCATGATATGATTTGAGATGAGTTGCACGAGCTTGTAAACATGCCTACTTGTTGTTTCTACCATGATCAGTTTATTCCACCAAGTCTATGAATCTGTTATCATTTACAATCTTGCCATGATTTTTTGAGCTTGTTCTAGTGCTTTCTAGCAGTAGCTCATTGATCATGTTTTTTTATGCTCTGCTTGTAATTCACTTCCATGCCATTTATTTTCATGTTGAGGTTTTGTAGCATATTTTCATGATGCATCGTAAGTGCCTAGTTGTTGTTTAGGCGGATTGTTGTCATATCTTATTTTGAGTGTATGTGTTGAACCGTTGCTCCATTTTGATCATGTCATATATGAACCTTACTTAGTTTTGCATGTAGTTTCATCATGCCTTGTGATTGTGTTTTGCTTGCATTTTGCATCAGTGTCATATTTAACTTGTTTTGCTCATATCTTCTAGGTCGTAGCTCCGAATTAAATGAACTTTATATGTACCTTGACTAGAAAGACGCGTAGATCATCTTTGTGCACTTTAACTTGCTGTTTAACAAATTTAACTTAATTTTTTGTCCAGAACAATACCAATTTCAAAATTTACATATGGGGACTTTCCAGAATTGTTATATGTTGTTTCCGGCCTCATTTAAACTTTCTTTGATATGGAGTTCTTGTATGCATCATCTCTTGCCATGAATAGCATCTTATAGCTTGGTCATGCATCATACTTGGTTGTGCATCATGCCTTGTTCATGTGTTGTTTGTTTACTATGTTGTTTTCTTCTTCCCGGTGTCGCTTCTTCTTGATAGTTCCGGTAACGTTGCGATTTTGAGGATTCGTTTGACTACGTGGGTTCATCTTATTCATGGACTCAATCTTCTTCCAAGCGGGATTTCAGGCAAGATGACCGTCACCTTGGATCTCACTACTATCTTTGTTTTGCTAGTTGTCTCGATGCTATCGCTATGTCGCGCTACCTACCACTTGTTTATCAAGCCTCCCAAATTGCCATGACAGCCTCTAACCTTTTCCACCATCCCAGCAAACCGTTGTTTGGCTATGTTACCGCTTTGCTCAGCCCCTCTTATAGTGTTGCTAGTTGCAGGTGCAGTTGCAGGTTGTTCCATGTTGGGACATGGATATCATGGTATATCACAATATCTCTTATTTAATTAATGCATCTATATACTTGGTAAAGGGTGGAAGGCTCGGCCTTTTTCCTGGTGTTTTGTTCCACTCTTGCCACCCTAGTTTCCGTCATATCGGTGTTATGATCCTTGATTTTGCGTCCCTAACACGGTGAGGGTTTATGGGCCCCTCTTGACAATTCGTTTTGAATAAAACTCTTCCAGCAAGGACCAACATTGGTTTTGACATTTGCCAACATAATAATATTGAACTAAATAATTAATTTGAATAGGGCGTCATGAACCCGAGGATTCTTAATTCCACATAATACAAGGGGGCCAATGTTATTGGTGCTGGCCCAAACTTGAGCACTGTGTGGGGCCGCCCCGGGGCAACCTAGGTTATTTTCTTTGGCACCTGTACGCATAGCTCATCTTTCGTGGCCTGAGACGAGATACGCACGGCTACTATCAGGGTGTCGGCACATCGGGAGGTCTTGCTCGACTTGTTTTACCATTGTCGAAATGTCTTGTGCATCGAGATTCGGAGTCTGATCGGAGGGTCCCGAGATGGAGGATTGTCTCCGCGGATCATGAGCTTGTCATGGGCTAAGTTGGGACACCCCTGTAGGGTTTAAACTTTCGAGAGCCATGCCCGCGATTATGTGGCAGATGGGAATTTTTAATATCCGGTTGTAGAGAACTTGACATCGGACCCGAAATAAAATACACCAATCGCGTGCGTAACCGTGACCGTCTCTTTTTGAGTGAGTCGAGAAGAGAACATGGTGGGGTTATGTTTGAACGTAAGTAGTTCAGGATCACTTCTTGATCATTACTAGTTTGCGACCGTTTGCATAGTTTCTCATCTTATTCTTGTACTTGTAAGTTAGCCACCATACAATGCTTAGTCGCTTGTCGCAACCTCACCACTTATCCATTCCATACTTATTAAGCTTTGCTAATCTTGATACCCATGGTAATGGGATTATTGAGTCCTTGTGGCTCACAGATTAGTACAACAACAGTTGCAGGTACAGGTAATGCAATGATCATGACGTGAGAGCGATGTTTACTTGTTTTGGAGTTCTTCTTCTTCTTAGTCGATCTGGGGATAGGTTCCTGGTCGGCATCCTGGGCTAGTAGGGTGGATGTCGTTTGAGTTTTTGTTTGTGTTTCATCCATAGTCAGATCTTGATCCTCTGTATGATGTTTGATGTATTCATGTGGCATTTGTATGCCTTTGTATGTATCCCTGTCTATTATGTAATGGTACGATGTAATGATATCCACCTTGCAAAGCATTTCAATATGTGGCTCTATCCTTGGTGGGACCTTCGAGTTCCTCTCGGATAGGATCGTATTGGGCGTGATACAAATGAAGTACTAAAATTAAGCGGGCAAACATGGCTCTGAGAGAGAACATGGTATTTGTTATCCGATAAAGTGTCAAACGAGTGACAGTGGGGCAACAACACTAAAGAATTAGTATTGCCTCCTCTATTTCTAGATGTGTCAAATAGTAATTCCCATCAATTAGTTGATCCAAACTGGAGAATTTGCAAACATTAGGGCAGGGAATCCCGTAAGTTTATGGCATGCAATCTTTATAGTGGAAATCTCAAAATGAAATACACCAAAAGCCAAGTTGCAAATATTGTTACCTGAAGCTTCTTATTCAGTGTAAACTACACTAGAAGCAAAGGTGCGCTTTGCCGCGTCGTTTTCTTTCTTGTTGAAAATAGTTTTGGTTAACAAACATGAAGCAAATGCTCAACCTCCAATGACCCATCAACCCCGTAATTGTTTTTTTATAGACAAACATTTTTGTTGCCCAATCTAGTTTTCTAGCTTCAGAATTTGATGGGCCAACCAGTTCTGGGAACTCAACTTTGGAACCAAACAAAATAAGAAAAGCATCTTGACCACACCAAAGATGATGGTGAGATTAATCTTATTTTGCTCTTCTCCATAAAGGGAAAGTGATCACATTACATCTTGGCCATAAGACTGTGGTACCATTCACAACAAAGACATCAAAATGCATCTCAGTAAAGGCAATACCAGATGCCATCAACAGCAAAAACATGATGGCCTGACAGGATAGGTTTGTAGTATAGTCTATTGCGTTTTGAACATCTTGTGTGCACCTGAATACATATATGGATGAGTTGTTCATTTCATCAGTAATAGAAGTATACATGAGCTGAGAGCATCAAGATTGCAAGAATATAAAACGTATAATTGGTAGCAACTGAAAATTGACCTGTATGAAGAACTGAACAATTCCCTATTACCACCTCACGCTCGGTAGTTTAGATACGCCTGGGCTTCCCAGTTCCCTACCAACAAAGGATGATGTCCAAGTAATGGACATAAAAACATGCGTCAAAACTATTATTGCCATCTTACCAGATACATGAACAACCGTTAAAAAGTGTTCATACTCTAATAGTCGTTCTCAAAAAACAGTTAAATAGAACGCATAGCACTCCATAGCAACAAAATTTGCAATAAATCGAATGGAACCAAGTAACCATAGGGTGATTTTAACTATACAAACATATGAAGCATGGTATCAAGAAGTTGCCAACAGGAAATAGGTGGCGGCAATCAAGGTGAAGAAATGGAGAAGCGAAAATCACCATTTCAGTGAGCACGAGTTGTAAGTGTGTGACGCTCATCTTGGCTGTTAAATCTATCTAGTAGCAACTAACATCTCAGTTCATAGCCAAGACTAAATTAATGAACTACATTCTCTCTCCCATTGCTACTTGAAGGAGACAACTCCTTGTTAGTGCTTTCAATTATACAATATTAAATCTTTGACATCCCTCGGATACTCAAGTCAATAATAATCACCTGGAGCTTCCCAAATTATCACCATGTGAATTAACTTGTTCAACTAAAGACGAAAAAGAGGAAGCAAACATCAACCTACAGATTTGTCTCCTGGATTGTCGTTAGCATAAGAACAAGCCTTTCTTGAAATTTTTAGTTCCACTTTTGTGCGGGAATACAATTCTAAGATTCTAAATCAACAACACTAGACTATTAGACTATTGCTTAGTATGTTTACTCACCCGTGCCGAACATGTCAAAGACTAATTCGTATTACATGATGTGGGAGATTCCAGTTTTCATGTGTCCTGCTATTTACAAAGCATGGGCTAGAGCATTACACTCTAGTATGGCAGTATATATTCACATTCTCCTATTGTAATGAATTGTTTAACTACAACCAAGTTAGGAAAATTTAGTTTCCCGGTACTGGCCAACTTGCCTTTTAAAGCACAAGAATTCTCATATATCAGGTAATCTTAGTGTGCTCACATGACTAAAGTACAGCTAGCCTGATATAAATTTCAGCATGTAGGGCTTAGTGGCGTATTTTAGTTTTTCTTCTTATCTATACTCTCTATGAAATCTTGATATTTATTATGCTTATAATTGTCCTTTTCATCTTTAAGAACTAATCCAAAGAAAACAACACCAAGACCAGAGCATGCCTTTTATGAAGGAAATATGCCCTAGAGGCAATAATAAAGTTGTTATTTTATATTTCCTTATATCATGATAAATGTTCATTATTCATGCTAGAATTGTATTAACCAGAAACTTGATACATGTGTGAATACATAGACAAAACTGAGTGTCCCTAGTATGCCTCTACTTGACTTGCTCGTTAATCAAAGATGGTTAAGTTGTTGGGGAACGCAGTAATTTCAAAAAAATTCCTACGATCACGCAAGATCTATCTAGGTGGTGCATAGCAACGAGATGGGAGAGTGTGTCCACGTACTCTCGTAGACCAAAAGCGGAAGCATTATATCAACGCGGTTGATGTAGTCGTATGTCTTCACGATCCGATCGATCCTAGCACCGAACGTGCGGCACCTCCGTGTTCAGCACACGTTCAGCTCGATGATGTCCCTCGTACTCTTGATCCAGTTGAGGCTGATGGAGAGTTCCGTCAGCACGACGGCGTGGCGATGGTGATGATGAAGTTACCGGCGCAGGGCTTCGCCTAAGCACTACGATGATATGACCGAGGTGTGTAACTGTGGAGGGGGGCACCGCACACGGCTAAGACAAATCTTGAGTTCTTTGGGGTGCTCCCCTCCCCCGTATATAAAGGAGGGAGGGAGGAGGCAGCCGGCCTAGGGGTCGCGCCAAGCATAGGGAGTCCTACTAGGACTCCCAAGTCCTAGTAGGATTCCCTCTTCTATTCGGAGTAGGAGAGAAGGAAAGAGAGGGGGAGAGAGAGGGAGTAGGAAAGGGCAAGGGGGGCGCCACCCCTTTCCCCTAGTCCAATTGGGACCCTTAGGGGGGCGCGTGCCTCCTTCCCTTTGGCATGTCTCCTCTATTCCCGTATGGCCCAATAAGGCCCAATACTTCTCCCGGTGAATTCCCGTAACTCCCCGGTACTCTGAAAAAAAACCCGAATCACTCGGAACCTTTCCAATATCCGAATATAGCCTTCCAATATATGAATATTTACCTCTCGACCATTTCGAGACTCCTTGTCATGTCCCCGATCTCATCTGGGACTCCGAACAAACTTCGGTCATCAAATCACATAACTCATAATAAAAATCGTCATCGAACGTTAAGCGTGCGGACCCTACGGGTTCGAGAACTATGTAGACATGACCAAGACACATCTCCGGTCAATAACCAATAGCG
Organism: Triticum urartu; assembly: GCF_003073215.2. NCBI lineage: Eukaryota > Viridiplantae > Streptophyta > Magnoliopsida > Poales > Poaceae > Triticum > Triticum urartu. The sequence continues at coordinate 177,380,034 of NC_053027.1, forward strand.
GAACCTGGATGCTCATATTGGCTCCTACATATTCTACGAAGATCTTTATCGGCCAAACCGCATAACAACATACGTTGTTCCCTTTGTCATCGATATGTTACTTGCCCGAGATTCGATCGTCGGTAACCTCATACCTAGTTCAATCTCGTTACTGGCAAGTCTCTTTACTTGTTCCATAATGCATCGTCCCACAACTAACTCATTAGTCACATTGCTTGCAAGGCTTATAGTGATGTGCATTACCGAGAGGGCCCAGAGATACCTCTCCGATACATGGAGTGACAAATCCTAATCTCGATCTATGCCAACCCAATAAACACCTTTGAAGACACCTGTAGAGCATCTTTATAATCACCTAGTTACGTTGTGACGTTTGATAGCATACAAGGTGTTCCTCCAGTATTCGGGAGTTGCATAATCTCATAGTCGGAGGAACATGTATAAGTCATGAACAAAGCAGTAGCAATGAAACTGTAATGATCATAATGCTAAGCTAACGAATCGATCTTGTCCATCACATCATTCTCCTAATGATGTGATCCCGTTCATCAAATGACAACACATGTCTATTGTTAGTAAACATAACCATCTTGGATAAACGAGCTAGTCAAGTAGAGGCATACTAGGGACACTTTCTTTTGTCTATGTATTCACACATGTACTAAGTTTCCGGTTAATACAATTCTAGCATGAATAATAAACATTTATCATTAAAAAAGGAAATAAATAATAACTTTATTATTGCCTCTAGGGCATATTTCCTTCATAAGTTTCCTGACCATAGACATGTGTTGTCATTTGATGAACGGGATCACATCATTAGAGAATGATGTGATGGATAAGACCCATCCGTTAGCTTAGCATTATGATCGTTTAGTTTTATTGCTATTGCTTTCTTCATGACTTATACATCTTCCTCTAACTATGAGATTATGCAACTCCCGAATATCGGAGGAGCACCTTGTGTGCTATCAAACATCACAACGTAATTGGGTGATTATAAAGATGCTCTACAGGTGTCTCTAAAGGTGTTTGTTGAGTTGGCATAGATCAAGATTAGGATTTGTCACTCTGTGTATCGGAGAGGTATCTCTGGACCCTCTCGGTAATGTACATCAATATAAGCCTTGCATGCAATGTGACTAATGAGTTAGTTGCAGTATGATGCATTATGGAACGAGTAAAGAGACTTTCCGGTAATGAGATTGAACTAGGTATGATGATACCGATGATCGAATCTCGGGCAAGTAACATGCCAATGACAAAGGGAATAACGTATGTTGTTATTGCGGGTTGACCGATAAAAATCTTTGTAGAATATGTAGGAACCAATATGAGAATCCAGGTTCCACTATTGGTTATTGACCGGAGATGTCTCTCGGTCATGTCTCCATAGTTCTCGAACCCATAGGGTCCACACGCTTAACGTTCGATGACGATTTGTATTATGAGTTATGTGTTTTGGTGACCTAATTTTGTTCGGAGTCCCGGATGAGATCACGGACATGACGAGGAGTAAAGATTGATATATTGGAAGGTAGTATTCGGACACCAGAAGGGTTCCGGAGTGTATCGGGTACATACCGGAGTACCGGAGGGGTTACCGGAACCCCCCGGGGAAAGATATGGGCCATAGGAGGGAGGCTAACCAGCCCACAAGGGGCTGGTGCGCCCCCCACAAGGGAGGAGGCCGAATTGGATTAGGGAAGGGGGAGCCACCCCCTTCTCCTACTCCCTGTCCTTTCCCCCTTTCCCCCTCCATGAGAAGGAAAAGAAGGGGGGCCGAATCCTACTAGGACTGGGAATCCTAGTAGGACTCCCCCCTTATGGCGCGCCCCCTAGGGTCGGCTTCCTCCATCTCCCTCCTTTATATACGTGAGTAGGGCACCCCTTGGAGACACAACAATTGTTCTAAGCCGTGTGCAGCGTCTCTCTCCACAGTTTGCTCCTCGGTCATAGCGTCGTAGTGCTTAGGCGAAGCCCTGCGTGGATCACATCACCATCACCGTCACCATACCATCGTGCTGACAGAACTCTCCCTCGACCCTCTGCTAGATCAAGAGTTCGAGGGACTTCATCGAGCTGAACGTGTGCTGAACTCGGAGGTGTCGTATGTTCGGTACTAGATCGGTTGGATCGTGAAGACGTTCGACTACATCAACCGCGTTAACCTAACGCTTCCGCTTTCGGTCTACTAGGGTACGTGGACACACTCTCCCCTTCTTGTTGCAATGGATCTTCTAGATAGATCTTGCATGAGCGTAGGAAATGTTTTGAAATTGCATGCTACGTTACCCAACAGTGGCATCCGAGCCAGGTCTATGCGTAGATGATATGCATGAGTAGAACACAAAGAGTTGTGGGCGATAATTGTCATACTCCTTACCACCAATGTCTTACTTTGATTCAGCGGTATTGTTGGATGAAGTGTCCCGGACCAACACTACATGACCACGTTCATGAGACCGGTTCTACCGACGTGCTTTGCACACAGGTGGCCGGCGGGTGTCTGTTTCTCCAACTTTAGTTGAATTGAGTTTGACTATGGCTAGTCCTTGTTGAAGGTTAAAACAGCACACTTGACGAAAAATCGTTGTGGTTTTGATGCGTAGGTAAGAACGGTTCTTGCTAGAAGCCCGTAGCAGCCACGTAAAATTTGCAACAACAAAGTAGAGGTTGTCTAACTTGTTTTTGCAGGGCATGTTGTGATGTGATATGGTCAAGACATGATGTGATATAAGTTATTGTATGAGATGATCATGTTTTTAAAAGTTCTTGGCAACTGGCAAGAGCCTTATGGTTGTCACTTTATTGTATGAAATGCAATTGCCTGTAATTACCTTACTTTATCACTATGCGGTAGCGATAGTCATAGAAGCAATAGTTTTTTTGACTGGAAACTGTGAGGCAACAGCAGCACAGAGTTGGCGAGACGACAACGACGCTATGATAGAGATCAAGGTGTCAAGCCGGTGACGATGGAGATCATGACGGTGCATTGGAGATGGAGATCAAAGGCATAAGATGATGATGGCCATATCATGTTGAAAGTGCGTTAAGTCGACTAGAGGGGGGTGAATAGGCGATTTTTATGAATTCTTCACTAAGGAATTTCAGGGTGAGGAAATTCCTAAGTGAATAACTACTTGCAACGGAATAAGTACTCAGATGCATACATGACATAACATAAACATGGACATCATGATGAAATGAAAACAGACACAGAGTACAGGAAGCGTAAGCACAGGATAAAACAGGATGAAGACAAACAGACTGAAGAAATTGAACTGAGGAAATTGAGAAAGTCTTCACTCAAATTCTTCAAACAGAAATGAACAAGCACACAACACAGTAATGAGGAAATGAAAGAGTTGAGGAAATAGAACCAGTAGGCTTGGTGAAGACAATGATTTGGTAGACCAGTTTCAACTGTTGTGACAGTTGTACATCTGGTTGGAGCGGCTAGGTATTTAAACCTGAGGACACACAGTCCCGGACACACAGTCCTCACCGTATTCTCCTTGATCTAAGGTCACACATACCTCGCCCAATCACTCGTGGTAATTCTTTAGGTGACTTCCAAACCTTCACAAACTCGGTCACTCGGCGATCCACAATTTCCTCTTGGATGCTCAGACCATGACGCCTAACCATCTGGAAGATGCACAGTCTTTAAAGGTAACAAGCGTCGGATCTACGCAGGATCAATCTCTTCAGTGATGCTCAATCACTTTATATTTGTAGGTGTTTGGGTTTGGTTTTTCCTCACTTGATGATTTTCGCTCAAAGTCCTCGGAGGATGGGATGCTCTCAAATGACAAGTGTCAGATTCTCTCGGAGCAGCCAACCGGCTAGTTGTTGTAGGGGGCGGCTATTTATAGCCTGGGGAGCAGCCCGACATGATAATACATAAATTCCCTTCAATGATATGACCGTTCGGTGGGTAGATATTTTGGGACAGCTGGTGAGGGAGTCCTGGATTAAGGGGTCCTCGGACAGCCGGACTATATACTTTGGCCAGACTGTTGGACTATGAAGATACAAGATTGAAGACTTTGTCCCATGTCCGGATGGGACTCTCCTTTGCGTGGAAGGCAAGCTTGGCAATTCGGATATGTAGATCTCCTTCTCTGTAACCGACTATGTGTAACCCTAGCCCCCTCCGGTGTCTATATAAACCGGAGGGTTTAGTCCGTAGGACAAGAACAATCATAATCATAGGCTAGCTTCTAGGGTTTAGCCTCTACGATCTCGTGGTAGATCAACTCTTGTAATACTCATATTATCAAGATCAATCAAGCAGGAAGTAGGGTATTACCTCCATCGAGAGGGCCCAAACCTGGATAAAACATCGTGTCCCCTGCATCCTATTACCATTAGCCTTAGACGCACAGTTCCGGACCCCCTACCCGAGATCCGCCGGTTTGACACCGACATTGGTGCTTTCATTGAGAGTTCCACTGTGCCATCGCGGTAAGGCTTGATGGCTCCTTCAAACATCTTCAACAACGCAGACCAGGGGGAGGTTTTCCTTACTGGACAGATCTTCGTATTCAGCGGCTTCGTACTGCGGGGCAACTCGCGTGGCCATCTAGAGTAGATCAATAGCTACGCCCCCAGCCATCAGGTCAGGTTTGGAACCTTAAAATATACTGCTGACATCTGCGGAGACTTGATCTTTGACGGATTCAAGCCCATGTCATGTGCGCCGAACAGTCACGATGGGCATGACTATGATCTCCCATCGGACAGTATTCGGGAGATCGTGCCTGTGGCAGCGCCGGGAATCAATCCGGAGCAGATCGTGCCCTCCGAGGACGGGTGAATGGACCCCGCCACGGAGGCCGCACACTCATCGGCGTCGGAGCCGAACACTGATCCCACCTCCTGTGAGAGTGGTGTCATCGGACCCTCAGACTCGTCTCCGGCTACAGGATCCGAACCGCATGCGTTTGTGCCTATCGAATCTGATTGGGCACCGGTCATGGAGTTCACTGCCGCGCATATTTTCCAGCACTCGCCCTTGGGTGACGTGCTGAACTCGTTAAGGTCTCTTTCCTTGTCGAGAGATTCTTGGCCGAACTATGTCCGGCTCGGGTGGGAAGCGGATGACGAAGAAATTCGTTCCCCACCCACCACCCACTTAATAGCCACTGTCGATGACTTAACCAACGTGCTTGACTTCAACTCCGAAGACATCGACGGTATGGACGACAATGCAGGAGAAGAACAGGAACCACCGCCTACAGGGCGTTGGACAGCCATCTCGTCATATGATATATATATATATATATATATGGTGGACAACCGCAAAGAAAGCAATGGGAATGAGGCAACGGACGATAACCCCTTGGAGAAGCAATCTAAGCACCGGCGTCATAGGCACCGCTCCAAACCCCGCCATAGTAAAAATAGCGATACCGGCACAAGAGATAACAATCCGGATGGTGCCAAAGAAAACAATCCTGCCCAACCAGGCTTCGAGCAGGCCGAGCAAGAGGATGGGCAAGCTAGCCCTAAGGAACAGGCGACAGATGGAGAATCAGAGGACAATAATCACATGCCTCTCTCCGAAGACTTAGTGAGCCTTGGCGACGAAGAATTCATCATGCCTGAGGATCCCGTCGAGCAGGAGCGCTTCAAACGCCGGCTTATAGCCACTGCAAAAAGCCTGAAGAAAAAGCAGCAACAGCTTCAAGCTGATCAAGATCTGCTAACTGATAGATGGACCAAGGTCCTAGCTGCCGAGGAATACGGACTTGAGTGTCCTAGCAAAAGCTACACAAAGCGCAGGTTGTTACCTCAACTCGAGGAGGAGGCTTTAAAGCCAATGATACCAGCGCATGATGCGGTTGACCGGCCACCCCGTGGCCGTGACAAAGCGGCGTACCAGCCCGCACCCCGTCGCCAATCAAACGACAATACTAAGGCTCGGGGCTACATGAAGGACCTACGAGAATTATTGGAAAACAAAGCAGTACAGTCAAGATCGATCTACGGATCACAGGGGCGCGCCCCAACGCGTGACAAGGATCATCATGCTGGATACACTAACAAATCCGGCCAGGCCGAATACAATGAAGCCCGGCACAGAGGCGCCGCACATCCCCTATGCTTCACTGATGAAGTAATGGATCATGAATTCCCGGAAGGATTTAAACCCGTGAACATTGAATCATACGATGGTACCACAGACCCCACGGTATGGATAGAAGATTTTTTCCTCCACATTCACATGGCCTGCGGAGATGATCTACACGCCATCAAGTACCTCCCACTAAAACTCAAGGAACCGGCCCGGCATTGGCTAAATAGCTTGCCGGCAAACTAAATCGGGAGTTGGGAAAACCTGGCAGACGCATTCCTTGAAAACTTCCAGGGCACTTATGTGCGACCACCGGATGCTGATGATCTAAGTCACATAACCCAACAGCCCGGAGAGTCACCCAGGAAATTTTGGACCTGGTTTCTAACCAAAAAGAACCAAATTGTCGACTATCTGGATGTCGAAGCCCTAGCGGCCTTTAAGCATAACATCTGTGACGAGTGGCTTGCCCGACATCTCGGCCAGGAAAATCCAAAGTCCATGGCAGCCGTCACAACACTCATGACCCGCTTTTGCGCGGGTGAGGATAGCTGGTTGGCTCGTAGTAACAATACAACAAGTAACCCTGGCACATTGAAAGCCAGGGATAGCAACGACAAACCACGGCGCAACAAACACAAGCGCCGCAAAAACAGTGATAGTGCCGAAGACACGTCATTCAATGCCGGATTCAGCGGCTCCAAGTCTGGTCAGCGGAAGAAACCACTCAACAAAAACAATTCAGCTCGTCCAGTTTGAAACCGCATACTCGACCGTACATGCCAAATTCATGGCACCCCAGGAACACCAGCCAACCACACTAACAGAGAGTGCTAGGTCTTTAGACAAGCCGGCAGGTCAGATGCCGAAAACAAGGGGAAGGGGTCTCAAAGCAATGACGACGAGGAGCCCCGATCACCGAATATAGGAGGACAGAAGAAATCCCCCCTGCCAAGGTGAAAACGGTGAATATGATATGCGCAAGCCACATCCCCAAGTGGAAACGTGCACTAAGGGGAGTCTATAAAATCAACCCAAAGTTTAACCCATGGTCCTCTTGCCCGATCATTTTCGATCATACGGACCATCCTACCAATATCCGTCATGGCGGTTTGGCCGCACTAGTGCTCGACCCCATCACTGACGGATTCGACCTCACACAAGTCCTTATGGATGGAGGTAGCAGCCTGAACCTGCTATACCAGGATACAGTGCGCCAAATGGGCATCAACCCCTCAAGGATCAAGCCCACAAAAACCACCTTCAAAGGTCTCATGCCAGGTGTAGAGGCCTGTTGCACGGGCTCAATCACACTGGAAGTGGTCTTCGGATCTCCGGACAATCACCATACCGAAGATTTAGTCTTCGACATCGTCCCCTTTCGCAGTGACCATCAGGCATTGCTCGGACAAACCGCGTTCGCTCGGTTCAACGCGGTGCCACATTACGCCTGCTGTAAATTAAAGATGCCCGGTCCACGCGGCGTCGTCACGGTTAATGGCAGGTCCGAACTCCCCCTCACTGCCGAAGAGTCTACCACCACTTTAACAGCAAGAACAACAGATGGCACCTTCCAACCGAACCTCGAGTAGAAGACCAAGCTCTCGGACACCATCAAAGGAGTCCGAACTACTGCGCGATACGATAGCCCGGTTTGCCCGGAGTTTAATAAGAAAAACTCCGGAAAAAGATATTACAAGCCACGTACTGCGGCTTAAACCTCCCGGTGGCGCAAAACCATTTCTTGCATTTTCGTTGCAGGTTCACCTATACGAAGGCCAGGATGGATGGCGTGGAAACAGTCCGAGCGCGTAAGGTAATCTCTAGATATTTCCCTCTATAATCATCCGACTACATCCCGGATCCTAACACAACTTCCTCACGATGGGTATCAGCAGGTTCCGCAATCATATTTCCTTTTATCACATCATCTGTACTCATACGCATTGACGTATCATTTGAATACAACATGTGGATTTATGTGATGCTCATCTACCGCTATTTCTTATTTAAAACTCTTTTGTTAAAAGGCGGCTGCTTATCGCGATATGCCTTAATATGCCAGGGGCTTCATCATGCCCATACTACGGTAAAAAAGTCCGAACACCTTCACGGTAGTTCGGCACCCCGAACTTATAGCATACATCAGCTCCGAATCATGTCTTGGGTCAATAGTTGGGTTTGCCCGGCTCCTATGTTTTGGTACCTTACGTTCCGCTGTATCGGCTAAGGTAGCACTGGGAGAACAACTGCGATTGTGTCCCGATTCTTCCGGACGAGCACCTCAGTAGAGAAAGCTGAAAACTGACTGTCATGATGTAGCGAGAGCTGGTTAGCTATTCGAGAGGTTCTAAAATCTTGAAGGATTTCTTCTGCATAATGCCATAACCAATGCAGCGTGCGACAGATCGGCCTTTTTCGATCAGGTGCTTATAGAGCCCCTCATGCAGCTTCCCGAACACTAGGGGTTGCGCCTACCTTCCTCGTAAAAACCCCTATGGCTAAGTGAGAGCGATAAAGCCCTATAGTCCGATTGCCTAGTTCGCTATGCTGAACACCTCCTTTAGGGACCCAAAACTGGGATAAAGAGTGCTCAGGTTTATCCCGAACACCCCCGTACTCACTACATGGGGGCGGAAGCCGACGAATGGCCGACTCTTTGACCGTTCACCACCGTCGGACTTGTGCCTTCGAAGTTGTTGATTTTTATGGCACCGGAACGATAGACCTTCTTGATAACGTAAGGACCTTCCCATTTAGAGAGAAGTTTTCCTGCAAAAAATCTTAAATGAGAGTCGAATAGCAACACATAATCACCTACGTTAAATTCTTGCTTTTGTATTCTTTTGTCATGCCATCTTTTAAATTTTTCTTTGAACAGCTTGGCATTCTCGTAGGCCTGGGTTCTCCATTCATTAAGTGAGCTAATATCAAATAACCTCTTCTCACCGGCAAGTTTGAAGTCATAGTTGAGCTCTTTAATAGCCCAATATGCTTTATGTTCAAGTTCAAGAGGTAAATGACATGCTTTTCCATAAACCATCTTATACGGAGACATATGAAGGAAATATGCCCTAGAGGCAATAATAAAGTTATTATTTATTTCCTTATATCATGATAAATGTTTATTATTCATGCTAGAATTCTATTAACCGGAAACATAATACATGTGTGAATACATAGACAAACAGAGTGTCACTAGTATGCCTCTACTTGACTAGCTCGTTAATCAAAGATGGTTATCTTTCCTAACCATGGACAAAGAGTTGTCATTTGATTAACGGGATCACATCATTAGTTGAATGATCTGATTGACATGACCCATTCCATTAGCTTAGCACCTGATCGTTTGGTATGTTGCTATTGCTTTCTTCATGACTTATACATGTTCCTATGACTATGAGATTATGCAACTCCCGTTTGCCAGAGGAACACTTTTTGTGCTACCAAACGTCACAACGTAACTGGGTGATTATAAAGGAGCTCTACAGGTGTCTCCAAAGGTACATGTTGGGTTGGCGTATTTCGAGATTAGGATTTGTCACTCCGATTGTCGGAGAGGTATCTCTGGGCCCTCTCGGTAATGCACATCACTTAAGCCTTGCGAGCATTGCAACTAATGAGTTAGTTGTGGGATGATGTATTACGGAATGAGTAAAGAGACTTGCCGGTAACGAGATTGAACTAGGTATTGGATACCGACGATCGAATCTCGGGCAAGTAACATACCGATGACAAAGGGAACAACGTATGTTGTTATGCGGTCTGACCGATAAAAGATCTTTGTAGAATATGTAGGAGCCAATATGAGCGTCCAGCTTCCGCTATTGGTTATTGACCGGAGACGTGTCTCGGTCATGTCTACATTGTTCTCGAACCCGTAGGGTCCGCACGCTTAAGGTTACGATGACAGTTATATTATGAGTTTATGCATTTTGATGTACCGAAGTTTGTTCGGAGTCCCGTATGTGATCACGGACATGACGAGGAGTCTCGAAATGGTCGAGACATAAATATTGATATATTGGAAGCCTATATTCGGATATCGGAAGCGTTCCGGGTGAAATCTGGATTTTACCGGAACCCCCCGGGAGGTATATGGGCCTTAGTGGGAGATAGGAGAGGTGGCCAGGGATGGGCCGCGCGCCCCTCCCCCCCTTAGTCCAAATAGGACAAGGAGAGAGGGGGCCGGCACCCCCCCTTCCTTCTCTCTCTCTTTCCCCCCTGGCGCGCCCTATGATGGCCGGCCGGCCCCCCTCCTTTGAGCCATTATATACGGAGACAAGGGGCACCCCTAGAGAGACAAGTTGATCCACGTGATCATATTCTTAGCCGTGTGCGGTGCCCCCTTCCACCATAGTCCTCGATAATATTGTAGCGGTGCTTAGGTGAAGCCCTGCGATGGTAGTACATCAAGATAGTCACCACGGCGTTGTGCTGACGGAACTCTTCCCCGACACTTTGCTGGATCGGAGTCCGGGGATCGCCATCGAGCTGAACGTGTGCTAGAACTCGGAGGTGCCGTAGTTTCGGTGCTTGATCGGTCGGGCCGTGAAGACGTATGACTACATCAACCAAGTTAACGCTTCCGTTGTCAATCTACAAGGGTACGTAGATCACACTCTCCCCTCTCGTTGCTATACATCACCATGATCTTGCGTGTGCGTAGGAAATTTTTTGAAATTACTACGAAACCCAACAGTGGTATCAGAGCCTAGGTTTTATGTGTTGATGTTATATGCACGAGTAGAACACAAGTGAGTTGTGGGCGATATAAGTCATACTACTTACCAGCATGTCATACTTTGGTTCGGCGGTATTGTTGGACGAAGCGGCCCGGACTGACATTACGCGTACGCTTACGCGAGACCGGTTCTCCCGACGTGCTTTGCACAAAGGTGGCTAGCGGGTGACAGTTTCTCCCACTTTAGTTGAACCGAGTGTGGCTACGCCCGGTCCTTGCGAAGGTTAAAACAGCACCAACTTGACAAACTATCGTTGTGGTTTTGATGCGTAGGTAAGATTGGTTCTTGCTTAAGCCCGTAGCAGCCACGTAAAACTTGCAACAACAAAGTACAGGATGTCTAACTTGTTTTTGTAGGGCATGTTGTGATGTGATATGGTCAAGACATGATGCTAAATTTTATTGTATGAGATGATCATGTTTTGTAACCGAGTTATCGGCAACTGGCAGGAGCCATATGGTTGTCGCTTTATTGTATGCAATGCAATCGCGCTGTAATGCTTTACTTTATCACTAAGCGGTAGCGATAGTCGTGGAAGCATAAGATTGGTGAGAAGACAATGATGCTACGATGGAGATCAAGGTGTCGCGCCGGTGACGATGGTGATCACGACGGTGCTTCGGAGATGGAGATCACAAGCACAAGATGATGATGGCCATATCATATCACTTATATTGATTGCATGTGATGTTTATCTTTTATGCATCTTATCTTGCTTTGATTGACGGTAGCATTATAAGATGATCTCTCACTAATTATCAAGAAGTGTTCTCCCTGAGTATGCACCATTGCGAAAGTTCTTCGTGCTGAGACACCATGTGATGATCGGGTGTGATAGGCTCTACGTTCAAATACAACGGGTGCAAAACAGTTGCACACGCAGAATACTCAGGTTATACTTGACGAGCCAAGCATATATAGATATGGCCTCAGAACACGGAGACCTAAAGGTCGAGCCTGAATCATATAGTAGATATGATCAACATAGTGATGTTCACCAATGAAACTACTCCATCTCACGTGATGATCGGACATGGTTTAGTTCACTTGGATCACGTAATCACTTAGAGGATTAGAGGGATGTCTATCTAAGTGGGAGTTGTTTAAGTAATATGATTAATTGAACCTAAATTTATCATGAACTTAGTACCTGATAGTATCTTGCTTATGTTTGTTTGATTGTGGATAGATGGCCCGTGTTGTTGTTCCGTTGAATTTTAATGCGTTCCTTGAGAAAGCAAAGTTGAAAGATGATGGTAGCAATTACACGGACTGGGTCCGTAACTTGAGGATTATCCTCATTGCTGCACAGAAGAATTACGTCCTGGAAGCACCGCTGGGTGCCAGGCCTGCTGCTGGAGCAACACCAGATGTTATGAATGTCTGGCAGAGCAAAGCTGATGACTACTCGATAGTTCAATGTGCCATGCTTTACGGCTTAGAACCGGGACTTCAACGACGTTTTGAACGTCATGGAGCATATGAGATGTTCCAGGAGTTGAAGTTAATATTTCAAGCAAATGCCCAGATTGAGAGATATGAAGTCTCCAATAAGTTCTATAGCTGCAAGATGGAGGAGAACAGTTCTGTCAGTGAGCATATACTCAAGATGTCTGGGTATTGTAATCACTTGATTCAACTGGGAGTTAATCTTCCGGATGATAGCGTCATTGACAGAATTCTCCAATCACTTCCACCAAGCTACAAGAGCTTTGTGATGAACTATAATATGCAAGGGATGAATAAGACTATTCCCGAGCTCTTCGCAATGCTGAAATCTGCGGAGGTAGAAATCAAGAAGGAGCATCAAGTGTTGATGGTCAACAAGACCACTAGTTTCAAGAAAAAGGGCAAAGGGAAGAAGAAGGGGAACTTCAAGAAGAACAGCAAGCAAGTTGCTGCTCGAGAGAAGAAACCCAAGTCTGGACCTAAGCCTGAAACTGAGTGCTTCTACTGCAAGCAGACTGGTCACTGGAAGCGGAACTGCTCCAAGTATTTGGTGGATAAGAAGGATGGCAAGGTGAACATAGGTATATGTGATATACATGTTATTGATGTGTACCTTACTAATGCTCGCAGTAGCACCTGGGTATTTGATATTGGTTCTGTTGCTAATATTTGCAACTCGAAACAGGGACTACGGATTAAGCGAAGATTGGCTAAGGACGAGGTGACGATGCGCGTGGGAAACGGTTCCAAAGTCGATGTGATCGCGGTCGGCGCGCTACCTCTACATCTACCTTCGGGATTAATATTAGACCTAAATAATTGTTATTTGGTGCCAGCGTTAAGCATGAACATTATATCTAGATCTTGTTTGATGCGAGACGGTTATTCATTTAAATCAGAGAATAATGGTTGTTCTATTTATATGAGTAATATCTTTTATGGTCATGCACCCTTGAAGAATGGTCTATTCTTATTGAATCTCGATAGTAGTGACACACATATTCATAATGTTGAAGCCAAAAGATGCAGAGTTGATAATGATAGTGCAACTTATTTGTGGCACTGCCGTTTAGGTCATATCGGTGTAAAGCGCATGAAGAGACTCCACACTGATGGACTTTTGGAACCACTTGATTATGAATCACTTGGTACTTGCGAACCGTGCCTCATGGACAAGATGACTAAAACGCCGTTCTCCGATACTATGGAGAGAGCAACAGATTTGTTGGAAATCATACATACAGATGTATGTGGTCCGATGAATGTTGAGGCTCGTGGCGGATATCGTTATTTTCTCACCTTCACAGATGACTTAAGCAGATATGGGTATATCTACTTAATGAAACATAAGTCTGAAACGTTTGAAAAGTTCAAAGAATTTCAGAGTGAAGTTGAAAATCATCGTAACAAGAAAATAAAGTTTCTACGATCTGATCGTGGAGGAGAATATTTGAGTTACGAGTTTGGTGTACATTTGAAACAATGCGGAATAGTTTCGCAACTCACGCCACCCGGAACACCACAGCGTAATGGTGTGTCCGAACGTCGTAATCGTACTTTACTAGATATGGTGCGATCTACGATGTCTCTTACTGATTTACCGCTATCGTTTTGGGGTTATGCTTTAGAGACGGCCACATTCACGTTAAATAGGGCACCATCAAAATCCGTTGAGACGACGCCTTATGAACTATGGTTTGGCAAGAAACCAAAGTTGTCGTTTCTGAAAGTTTGGGGCTGCGATGCTTATGTGAAAAAGCTTCAACCTGATAAGCTCGAACCCAAATCAGAGAAATGTGTCTTCATAGGATATCCAAAGGAGACTATTGGATACACCTTCTATCACAGATCCGAAGGCAAGACTTTTGTTGCTAAGTTCGGAAACTTTCTGGAGAAGGAGTTTCTCTCGAAAGAAGTGAGTGGGAGGAAAGTAGAACTTGGCGAAGTAACTGTACCTGCTCCCTTATTGGAAAGTAGTGCATCACAGAAACCTGTTTCTGTGACACCTACACCAATTAGTGAGGAAGCTAATGATAATTATCATGAAACTTCATAACAAGATACTACTAAACCTCGTAGATCAACCAGAGTGAGATCCGCGCCAGAGTGGTACGGTAATCCTGTTCTGGAAGTCATGCTACTAGATCATGATGAACCTACGAACTATGAAGAAGCGATGGTGAGCCCAGATTCCGCGAAAGGGCTTGAAGCCATGAAATCTGAGATGGGATCCATGTATGAGAACAAAGTATGGACTTTGGTTGACTTGCCCGATGATCGGCAAGCGATTGAGAATAAATGGATCTTCAAGAAGAAGACTGATGCTGACGGTAATATTACTGTCTACAAAGCTCGACTTGTCGCAAAAGGTTTTCGGCAAGTTCAAGGGATTGACTACGATGAGACCTTCTCACCCGTAGCCATGCTTAAGTCTGTCCGAATCATGTTAGCAATTGCTGCATTTTATGATTATGAAATTTGGCAGATGGATGTCAAAACTGCATTCCTGAATGGATTTCGGGAAGAAGAGTTGTATATGATGCAACCAGAAGGGTTTGTCAATCCAAAGGGAGCTAACAAAGTATGCAAGCTCCAGCGATCCATTTATGGACTGGTGCAAGCCTCTCGGAGTTGGAATAAACGCTTTGATAGTGTGATCAAAGCATTTGGTTTTATACAGACTTTCGGAGAAGCCTGTATTTACAAGAAAGTGAGTGGGAGCTCTGTAGCATTTCTAATATTATATGTGGATGAAATATTACTGATTGGAAATGATATAGAATTTCTGGATAGCATAAAGGGATACTTGAATAAGAGTTTTTCAATGAAAGACCTCGGTGAAGCTGCTTACATATTAGGCATTAAGATCTATAGAGATAGATCGAGACGCTTAATTGGACTTTCACAAAGCACATACCTTGACAAAGTTTTTGAAGAAGTTCAAAATGGATCAAGCAAAGAAAGGGTTCTTGCCTGTGTTACAAGGTGTGAAGTTGAGTCAGACTCAATGCCTGACCACTGCAGAAGATAGAGAGAAAATGAAAGATGTTCCCTATGCTTCAGCCATAGGCTCTATCATGTATGCAATGCTGTGTACCAGACCTGATGTGTGCCTTGCTATAAGTCTAGCAGGGAGGTACCAAAGTAATCCAGGAGTGGATCACTGGACAGCGGTCAAGAACATCCTGAAGTACCTGAAAAGGACTAAGGATATGTTTCTCGTATATGGAGGTGACAAAGAGCTCATCGTAAGCGGTTACGTTGATGCAAGCTTTGACACTGATCCGGACGATTCTAAATCGCAAACCGGATACGTGTTTACATTAAACGGTGGAGCTGTCAGTTGGTGCAATTCTAGACAAAGCGTCGTGGCGGGATCTACATGTGAAGCGGAGTACATAGCTGCTTCGGAAGCAGCAAACGAAGGAGTCTGGATGAAGGAGTTCATATCCGATCTAGGTGTCATACCTAGTGCTTCGGGTCCAATGAAAATCTTTTGTGACAATACTGGTGCAATTGCCTTGGCAAAGGAATCCAGATTTCACAAGAGAACCAAGCACATCAAGAGACGCTTCAATTCCATCCAGGATCTAGTACAGGTGGGAGACATAGAGATTTGCAAGATACATACGGATCTGAATGTAGCAAACCCGTTGACTAAGCCTCTTCCACGAGCAAAACATGATCAGCACCAAGGCTCCATGGGTGTTAGAATCACTACTGTGTAATCTAGATTATTGACTCTAGTGCAAGTGGGAGACTGAAGGAAATATGCCCTAGATGCAATAATAAAGTTATTATTTATTTCCTTATATCATGATAAATGTTTATTATTCATGCTAGAATTGTATTAACCGGAAACATAATACATGTGTGAATACATAGACAAACAGAGTGTCACTAGTATGCCTCTACTTGACAAACTCGTTAATCAAAGATGGTTATGTTTCCTAACCATGGACAAAGAGTTGTCATTTGATTAACGGGATCACATCATTAGTTGAATGATCTGATTGACATGACCCATTCCATTAGCTTAGCACCTGATCGTTTAGTATGTTGCTATTGCTTTCTTCATGACTTATACATGTTCCTATGACTATGAGATTATGCAACTCCCGTTTGCCTGAGGAACACTTTGTGTGCTACCAAACGTTACAACGTGACTGGGTGATTATAAAGGAGCTCTACAGGTGTCTCCAAAGGTACATGTTGGGTTGGCGTATTTCGAGATTAGGATTTGTCACTCCGATTGTCGGAGAGGTATCTCTGGGCCCTCTCGGTAATGCACATCACTTAATCCTTGCAAGCATTGCAACTAATGAGTTATTTGTGGGATGATGTATTACGGAACGAGTAAAGAGACTTGCCGGTAATGAGATTGAACTAGGTATTGGATACCGACGATCGAATCTCGGGCAAGTAACATACCGATGACAAAGGGTACAACGTATGTTGTTATGCGGTCTGACCGATAAAAGATCTTCGTAGAATATGAAGGAGCCAATATAAGCGTCCAGGTTCTGCTATTGGTTATTGACCAGAGACGTGTCTCGGTCATGTCTACATTGTTCTCGAACCAGTAGTGTCTGCACGCTTAAGGTTACGATGACAGTTATATTATGAGTTTATGCATTTTGATGTACCGAAGTTTGTTCGGAGTCCCGGATGTGATCACGGACGTGACGAGGAGTCTCGAAATGGTCGAGACATAAAGATTGATATATTGGAAGCCTATATTTGGATGTCGGAAGCGTTCCAGGTGAAATCGGGATTTTACCGGATTACCGGGAGGTTACCGGAACCCCCCGGGAGGTATATGGGTCTTAGTGGGAGACAGGAGAGGTGGCTAGTGATGGGCCGCGTGCCCCTCCCCCCTTAGTCCGAATAGGACAAGGAGAGAGGGGGCCGGCGCCCCCCTTCCTTCTCTCTCTCTTTCCCCCTTAACGAATCCTATTCCAACTAGGAAAGGGGGGAGTCCTACTCCCAGAGGGAGTAGGACTCCTCCTGGCGCGCCCTATGATGGCCAGCCGGCCCCCCTCCTTTGAGCCTTTATATACAGAGACAAGGGGCACCCCTAGAGAGACAAGTTGATCCACGTGATCATATTCTTAGCCGTGTGCAGTGCCCCCTTCCACCACAGTCCTCGATAATATTGTAGCGGTGCTTAGGCGAAGCCCTGCGACGATAGTACATCAAGATCGTCACCACGCCGTTGTGCTGACGTAACTCTTCCCCGACACTTTGCTAGACCGGAGTCCGGGGATCGTCATCGAGCTGAACGTGTGCTAGAACTCGGAGGTGCCGTAGTTTCGGTGCTTGATCGGTCGGGCCGTGAAGACGTACGACTACATCAACCAAGTTAACGCTTCCGTTGTCGATCTACAAGGGTACGTAGATCACACTCTCCCCTCTCGTTGCTATACAGCACCATGATCTTGCGTGTGCGTAGGAATTTTTTTGAAATTACTATGAAACCCAACAACATACCCATAGGATTTTAACTTTTATATGCAGTTCTATAGACCCATAATGCATCATCAAGTTTCTTGGACCATAGGATTTTAACTTTTATATGCAGTTCTATAGGTCTGGTGTTTGGCCGGGTCAAACTCCCATAGATTGCAAGCCCGGTGTTGACAAGCTAGAATCCGGCGAACTAACATCACCTGGACTACATTGACAAGCTTGATGTCCTTTTATTTCATGTCTTGGACGCATGTCTGGAGCTCCGATAGCTCGTCAGACGAAGCCCAGTTCAGGCCCTTCTTGGGCCAGGATGTAAGCCGCCGGGGGGGCACTAGATCTGAACTCTGGGGCGGTGGCCCATTCCTTGCCACGCAGCTCGGTGATGTAGAACCACTGTTGCTGCCACTCCTTGACAGAATCATTAAAAGCACCTGTTGGCCATGTGATGTTGGGCATCTTGCTCACCATGGCACCTCCGCATTCGGCATGCTCACTGCTCACTACCTTGGGCTTCACGTTAAAAACCTTTAGCCATAAGCCAAAGTGCGGCGGGACGCGGAGAAAGGCCTCGCACACGACGATGAATGTCGAGATGTTGAGGAAAGAATTGGGAGATAGATCATGAAAATCAATCCCATGATAGTACATGATGCCGCGAACAAATGGGTGGAGGGGAAACCCTAGCCCGCGGACAAAATGAGGGAGAAATACCACTCTCTCATGGGGTTCCGAGATGGGGACGATTTGTCCCGCCGTGGGAAGATGGCGGCTGATTCTCTTGGCCAAATACCCTGCCCCCCGAAGATTTTTGATATCCTTCTCCCGGATTGTAGAGGCCATTGACTTGCCTCCAGCTCCGGAACCGGACATTTTTGGGAAACCTTTTTGATGGAGAAGGCGGACGTTTGAGCGCTAGGGCTTGAGCAAGAAGGGACGGATGCGCAGAGGAAGAAGGCGTGGGTGAAAGAGGGAGTTCTTATCCCCTTATAAAGGAAGCAGGAATCCTGCGCCTCCCCGCTTGCCCGTTAAAATCGCTTATTCCCCAAGCTCCACGATTGATGGCACAGTTGGGTTACCCACGCCCATATTGGTAAAAATCTCATGACGGGGGGACACGATCCCTGCTTCGACAAGACGTGTCAATAAAACCGCCTCGCCTTATGTGCGGTAGATGGTTATGAAAAACGGTTCGAATAAAGATCGGGCCGTGGTGTGACGTCACGCTATGAGAAACTGTCAGCAGATTAGATTTGTGGAAAATTGTGCTCTCTACGATGGTATTTGGAATTTGTTTTGCACAGCTGGACACGATGCTTGTGTTCAAAATCTTCTATGGAGTACTCGGAGAAGGAACCCGCCTTGCAATGCCGAAGACAATTTGCATGCCGGACTCATCGTCATTGAAGCCTGGTTCAGGAGCTACTGATGGAGTCCTGGATTAAGGGGTCCTCGGACAGCTGTACTATATACTTTGGCCGTACTGTTGGACTATGAAGATACAAGATTGAAGACTTCGTCCCGTGTCCGGATGGGCTCTGCTTTGCGTGGAAGGCAAGCTTGGCAATTCGGATATGTAGATCTCCTTCTCTGTAACCGACTATGTGTAACCCTAGCCCTCCCCGGTGTCTATATAAACCGGAGGGTTTAGTCTGTAGGACAAGAACAATCATAATCATAGGCTAGCTTCTAGGGTTTAGCCTCTACGATCTCGTGGTAGATCAACTCTTGTAATACTCATATCATCAAGATCGATCAAGCAGGAAGTAGGGTATTACCTCCATCGAGAGGGCCCAAACCTGGGTAAAACATCGTGTCCCCTGCCTCCTGTTACCATTAGCCTTAGACGCACAGTTCGGGACCCCCTACCCGAGATCCGCCGGTTTTGACACTGACAGCTGGCGCATAGCATAGCAACGGTCAGAAATTTGACTATCAAATTCCTCAGGGCTATCATGTTCCTCACTTGTAGGCAATCTGCACTGGCGAATTCCTAACTCCTCAGTCAGAACAAATACCTCAGAGACCAGAAGAACTTTGTCTCTATCACTGAAGAGATTGACTGAACTGTATGACATTTCCAATGGCTTCACTTGAAGGGATTGGTAGGTGTAGGATTTTGAGTTGAGCATCACATGGAAATTTTTCCTTAGTATTTCCTCGACCCCCTTTAACAGTACGGTGTTTCTTATGACTCAAGAAAGAGAAAATGAAACTACGAAAACAGAAGTCTTCACGCTTCATGTTCCTCGAATGAATACTAAGTCTTCAAGATCACACCAATTTCTTCACTTTCAAAGTCTTCAGAAAGTCTTCAGAATACCAAAATCTTCAGTCGAAGACATTCATTTTTAGGTGTTGACTTTCTCTGTAAATATCAAACTCCTCATAGACTTATAGACCTGTGTACACTCACAAACGCATTAGTCCCTTAACCTATAAGTCTTCAATACACCAAAATCACTAAGGGGCACTAGATGCACTTACAATCTCCCCCTTTTTGGTTATTGATGACAATATAGGTTAAGTTTTCAACGGGGATAAAACATATGAGTGTAAATACTTATAATGAGGAATTTGATTGCAAGATATAGAAGAACTCTCCCTGAAGATGTGCATAGTGAGGAATTTGCTTTTGAAGCAATGCACACTTGAAGAGTAGAATCATGGAGATCTCCCCCTGTATCTTGTAATTCATACACGCATTTAACATATGATATGAAGAATTTGAAATGCATGATGGAATATGGTGACTGATGTAATTCAGCATGCGTGCATTAACATATATGAGGAATAAGCATGCAGAAGAACACAACAAAAGTATCAGACCAACATAGAGTTTAAGTTTACAACTCGACCCAATAAAGTTTCAGAAGAGCGATAGTTGTAACTTAGCAAAAAAACACCCATATAGATAGACCCGCTTGAAGACTAACTCAAATTTCTCCCCCTTTGTCAACGAATGACCAAAAGGTTCGAAAAATGAGGACTAACGCCCCTGAAGAATATCATGTTGACGGAGGAGTGCCAGCGTTGTTGGGGTCGGTTGTTGTAGTAGGGCCTGCCACAGTGTCGTCCAAATCTTCATGCTCATCTGTGTCGCGTGATGAAGAATATGAGCTGGCCACCAAGGAGGGAACTTTTACCTTCTTGTATTTCTTCACTGGTGGCTGAGACCAGTCAAAGTCCTTGTTGAGACCCATTTCCTTTAGATCTTCTTCGCCATATACATGTGACAGAACAACCCAAGTGCGACCGAAGATTTCATGGAGTAGTAGTGGTTTTTCTTCACTGCATTGTGTGTAGCAGTCATGTTGTGAAGAATAGAACCAAACTGACGCTTAACTCATTTGTGGTTGCGATCGACCTTCTGGTGAAGACTGAGGAGAAGCTCACGATCAGTCATCACCCTTGTAGTTGTGGCTTAAGGATTTTGCTTGGAAGCATTGGTGGCAGAGTCATGAGTAGCAGAGTCATCATTAGGGGAGTAAGATGTAGCTTTGCAGAACTAACCATCCAATGGCCGAATGCCTTCATCAATAACTGCAGTGGCCTTGCTCTTTTCATCAGATGAGGAAAATGATTGCTTGAGGACTTCAATGGGGGGCAGGTAGCTGCCATGATTGAGTGTGTCAGCTTTGTAGTTGAGTGAAGACCTTCTTCTGAGGAATCTCATAATCCAAGGAGCATAAGGCTTCAGCTCAAACGGAGATAGCACAAAATTTGCCAGAGTCCTCATGAAGAAATCGTGATAGTTGACAGGAATGCCATGCATGATATTGAAAAGAAGATTCCTCATGATGCCAACGACTTCTTCAACATTCGAGTCGTGGCCTTTGATTGGACTCAATGTCTTCGTCAGAATGTGATAGACAGTTCTAGGCACATAAAGCAATTCCTTCATGAGGAATTTGGTTCTTGGGGCTTGACCCGGCTTTAGTGGCTTCATCAGCACTTGCATATAGTGATCTGTAAGCTCAGATTCATGGTAGATACAACGAGCACCTTCAAGGGGACGACTGACAGGCAGGGCATGAAGTAATTCAGAGGTCGGTGCTTTGAAGTGAGTATTTTCTGTCATCCAGTCCAATACCTAAGAGTTCACATCTTCAGCATTTTCTGTGATGTGCAGCGTTGCATAGAATTGAAGAATTAGCTCTTCATTCCAATCAACTATGTCAGTGCAAAAGTTGAGAAGTCCTGCATCATAAAGCACACTAAGAACAGGTGTGAAGCAAGGCAGTGATTCCATGTCCACGTGAGGAATATGCTCATGGTCGAAGACTTTGTCTTTGTTGAAGAGCAGTGAAGAATACAAGTTGGCTTGGCTTATAGTCCAGAAACGCTTCCTTCTAAGACAAGCAGAGTCATATGGGTTATAGTCGGTGAAGAACACATGCTCACCGAAGAAGTCATCAGCCTTGAATTTTTCCTTCTTTGAAAAGGGATCCTTTGGCTTGGGCTGAGGAGTATCAGTCAATTGCATCACTACCTCAGGAATTGCAATCTCATGTTCCACAGGCTGAGGAATTTCAGTTTCTTCTTCGGTGGAAGCCCAGGTCTTCAATCCTTCAGCGGCAATTTCATCAGCACTAGTGGATGGAATCTCTTCATGGACAGAGGAGGTGGCGCGAGGTTCTTCAGATCCAATTAGCACTTTAGTATTTATTGGGGACTGAGGAATTTGTTGCAGAGGTGTGAACAGAGGATAATTGGGGTGCAGACTTTCCCAAAAGTCATCATTCATCACTAGAGTAGTGCTTCCAATGTCCACATCCTCATCTTCTTCATTCATTTCTTCAATGCTGGCCTCTTCATCTGTGAACTGAGGCATGGGCGATGAGACAACTGGCGTTGAAGGGATTGCATCCACTTCAATTTCTTCATCCAACTGCTCTGAAGAAATAGCAGAAGGAATATCATCATCGGATCCGCTTGGGATCACATATTCTTCATCAAAAGGAATGAGTTCCTTTGATGGCATGCTTGAGACTGGAACAGCATCAATCGGATTTTCAAAAGAGCTGGCCAATGTCTTCATCTTCTTCGAAGCTGAAGAATCTGATGAAGTTGATTCTTTCCTTTTCTTCACAGCTGCATGCTCTGCAGCCTTGCTCTTCTTCACATCTAGTGCAAAGGAATAACTGGACTTGGTGTAGGTGCAGGAAGAGCAGAGGAAATTGGCTCAATTTCTTCAGGCACAACTGATGCAGTGCCCTGGCATTATCAGTTTCTTCAGGAACAGCCGTTGAAGCTTCAGCTGCCATGATAGTTTCATCAGCAGCCTGATTTTCATCAGTGGTGCTGGCATGTTCTTCTATAGGCTGAGCAGATGCTCAGCCTGAGGAATTTCTTGTTGTGTTGGGGCTGCAACATTGGAGGTGAATTTATCAGCTATTTTCACAAAATGGACCTTGGGTCCCAGCCAATCAGCATGGTATGCATCAAATTCATCACTGAGTTTCTTGATCTCAGATTGAATAGTGACAAGTTCTTCAGTTGTCATAGTGACAACATTCTTCTTCAGGAAGCGCTCCTTCTTGTACTGCGCTTTCTTCAACTACCTGGCCTTTTCAAATTTCCACTTTTCTTCCTGAATGAAGGCCGTCAACATATGACTTTGGCTAGGAGTCAGCTTGAAGTCAGGCATAGGAGTGTTGGGGTCCTTGTGCCAGAGATCAATGTAATCTAGGATAAGCTTTGGATCCAAAAGCAGAGGTACATTTGTGCCTTTGGCTCTAGCAGCCCTGAGCTGCATGTCCCTGTTGATTTCAGCAAGTTCTTCATCATCAGCTTCGTCTTCATCAGACAGCACTTGAAAGGCGACCTGCTTCTTGTGAGGACTTGGTCGAGATCCTCGTCCAACAGTGGCCTTTGTTTTCAGCAGAGTTGGGCCTGTTGAGGAATTTGGTGGAGCTGAAGAACTAGCAGAGGCTCCTGAGGCAATAGAGATGCCTGTTGTCCTTTGGCACGAGGCGAGATGCACAGGTGCTGAGGATTTTTACTGAGGAGATGAGGACTTTGGAGGAGCTGGAGCAGTTTGAGGAATTTGCCGTGAGGGCTTTTCTGAGGAGCTGGGCCGTGAGGGCATTGCAGACGAGCTTGGCTATGAGGACTATGATGCGGAAGCCATGGGCTTGTGTGCTGGCTTCTTTGGCATGGCCTTCTTTGGCTTGCTTGCAGAGGCCTCAGCCGTGGTAGCAGTAGCAGCAGAGTCTTCATTGAATTTCCTCACTTCTTCTTTTGCCACTTTGGCTAGCTTGGCTTGACGCTTAGCCCATTCTTTGGTAAATTCTTCACCTCTTCTGATGCTAGAGGGGTCACCTTCTTGGCCAGGTGACAATGAAGGTCTTGGGCATGGAGGGTGTACAGAGAATTTCTTCATGTACTTTGGAGTCACATATCTATACTCCCTCCACTCTCTGGCCCATCTCCTCTCAATCTTCTGAATGCGCACTTTGCGCTCATTCTTTGTTTCCTCAGGGGGTGTGCAATACCCTGCATAGATGTCATCAGGGATTTCAAACACAGTGTTGACCTTAGGTTTCTTCCCTCCCTTTTGAGGTTTCTTGCCGCCGGCCATTTTCTTCAGCAGAGGAATCTGAACAATAGAATTTTCTGAAGAGGTGTGCAACTTTTCTTCGAGGAACGCTGCAAATGAGTTAAGTTGATGAGAACCTAGAGATTCAGCAGCGGACATGTGTACCTGAGAACAGAATATAGTTGCAAAGAATTTGGAGAGGTCATATGCGTTCTCAGAAGTTTTTGCAAAAAGAACAACTTTGAGGAATTTGACCAGATGAGTCTTGAGGAATTTCACTAAGTGTCGTGGAATTGTCACGGCAGATGTCCTCTTGCAAGGACTTGTTCATGGAGCCATCGCAACTAGGAAGCTTAAAGGGGTTAATCAGGACAAAGGACACGAGAGGTTTATACTATTTCAGCCCCTTGCGGTGAAGGAAGGCCTACGTCTAGTTGGGTTGGTATTGCTTGATGTTTCGACGTCCAGGGAGCGGGATACGCTATGCCCGGTTCTCGATGAGTTGTTTCTTGCCCTAAGCCGCCGGCGGGTCGTCCCCTTATATACATGGGTTGACGCCCTGTGGCCTACAGAGTCCCGGCCGGCTCATAAACAGTGTCCGGATCGGCGACTAGTTACTTCTACCTTACAGTACAAGTTATACCATCGTGGCGGTTTATCTTTGCGGGCTTCAGAGTCGCCTATGGGCCTTTAGGCCTTTTAGTGAACCGCCATCTTCATGCCTTGGTCTTGGGCTTCTGATGGTCTCTGTTTGCGTAACCCGGCCCCTCCTGGACGGCTTACACAAATAGTTATATCCCCAACATTAGGCCCCAGATTGATTTGAACCGGTTCATGTCAATCTTTGAAAACCTTATGAACTGGCCTTTAGTCTTCTGTCTTGTGTGTGCATTGTAATCCGCCGTGACATCATCATCTAGATTCGGGTTAAATCATCGTGGCGTCATCTTCAATAAAACTTATATTTTAATTCGTCATATCTTCAACGAATCTCTGCCTTTACTGACTCTCCCAAAAATCGAGGCGTCGGGGCCACTGGATAATGATGTCTTGGTCTCCTCGTTTCTCGCGCCGTCTCTGTCGGCCCCCCCTTATAAATAGACGCGACCTAGGTCTTTTTCATTTCCTCCGGTCGTCTTCTTCCTCGCACTCCCTTCTCTGCCGCTCGAGCTCCACCACCGCCACCGTCGGAACCCTCGTCTTCACCGACTCAGGCCGCTGCATCACCCAGTTTCTTGATCAGAAAACGACGGCAACCCTCCGCAGTTCTTCCGCATCGGTGAGTTCTCTTTCCCCCCTTTCTCAGATCTGCATTAGTACTACCTTGAGTTCATCGACGTTCATCGCCGCCCGACGTAACCTCCATTAGTTCTTACCTCTAATACCTTGCTCAGATCGTGAAAACCACATAGAACTGTTGCGGAGGATGTTTCATGCTTATTCTGCACGAAAACTGATCTCATTTCCTTGTTTTGGAAACCCTCCGTGAGTGTATGAACTTCCCTGTACTGTTTTAGGTCTAGAAATTTTTTCTTTCCAGAGCATCGTTTGATCCAAAATAATATTTGCAATTTGTGAAACCTGTTTGCTCCACACTTAGCCAGAAACTGCGTGTGTTGACTCTGTTTCAGCCATAGTAGTTCGTGTAACCGGTTTAAGATAACAACGGCTATTAGAACCGCTTGCTTCTAGCGACTTAAGAAAATCTTAATCATCTTTAATACCTGCAGCTGCTAAACATTATCACATAGTTACCTGTATGTCATTAGGCCCCTTCTTAAGCCGCCATCTTAAATAACCAAATAATGCTTATTCTCCGGGTTATAATAAACCGGAAAAAAATTCTTTATCTTGTTGTAGGCTTCAATTTACACAATGGCACCCAAAGCTGTCAAACCCCCGGTGACCTGCAACTGGGTCAAATCCACCGTTACAGAGAGCTCTTTAGCTAGGTTTGTGAAATCCAGCCATCTGCCCCAAAAGGAAATTATGTCCTATCGCGCTCCTAACACATCAGAGGAGAAACCTCAACCCAAGGAAGGGGAGGTAATTGTGTTTACGGATCATATGAACCGGGGCTTTGCTCCACCCGGGTCAAAATTCTTCAGAGATGTTTTGCATTTCTTTGACCTCAGACCTCAAGACATCGGGCCCAACTCTGTGTCGAATCTCTGCAACTTCCAAGTGTTTTGCGAGGTGTACCTTGGAGAAGAGCCAAATTTGACCTTGTTCAGAGAGCTATTTTATTTGAACCGGCAAAATGAACGTGCCAATGGGCCCAGTCTGGAACTCGGTGGCATCTCGATCCAGCGGCGAAGAGACTGCCTTTTTCCTTATGCAAAGCTGCCAAGCCATCCGAAAGAGTGGAATCAAACATGGTTCTACTGCCAAGATACCTCTCCGGCTGGTGAGAATTCACTACCCGGTTTTCGCGCTCTGCGCTTGGAGTCCAACCACCCACTGGCTGACAAATTATCTTCCGCTGAACGTATTCCACTTACCCCCACCATAGAGAAGATTAGGGCTCTTTTGGGCAATGGTTTGGATGGCATTGATTTGGTCCGGACCTGGATTACCTGGCGGGTGATTCCGTTAAGCCGCCGACCCGGCTTAATGTGTACTTACTCAGGGGAAAAGGATGACCCACTGCATCACAGCCCTGATGATTTACCAGATGACACGGTCGAGGCTGTGATCCAGTCACTGTTGAAAGAGGGGACTGTGGTGAATAATACCTTCAGCTTACTCCCCTTCTGCAAGAACAATCCGGCCCCCGCAGTAAGTCATCAGCCTCAATGATCACTTTTTATTATGTTTACCTTATTTTTACTCATAACTCCTTACAACTCTTTACAGGCAAACGACAAGTTTTGGAAAGTCCCATATGATCATGAGGCGGCCAAACTAGCCCGGGCGGCAAAGAGAGCCGAAAAAAGAACCACCAGGCCTTCTACTTCCAAGAAAAGGAAACCAAGTGCTTCAGAGATGTTCCAGCTCGATGACTTTGATGATAATGAAGAAGAGGTAACCTTTAAACTTTCCTTACTCCTTTATCATTACCTTACTTACATTATTCTCCTTTTCAGGAAGACACGGGAAACAACCAACCCGTCGAGGAAGAGGTAACTATAATCTCCTCCGACTCGGAACTTCGGCCGCGTCAGAAAATTCGAAGAGTAACCCGGAAAGTAAGATTTTCACACCCTTTGGCTTACCAAGATCCTGACTTTCTTTTGAAGCAACAGCAATTTGAAAACCAGAGGCAGACCCGGACCAGCAAGGATGCAGAGCTCTCCTCCGGCTTGCCTGACACAACTCAGAAGCGTCGGACTGAGGTTATCTCCGACTTATACCCTTTTTTTTACCTTTGGCGGGTCTAATCCGTCAACCTCTCAATTCATCTGACTCCAATTACCAGGATACATCTCCTTCATCCGGTGAGTCCATGCAGTCAAATATGCCAGCTTTTAAGACTGCCCCTGGGTAATATCAATTTGTTTACTTTATGTTTTTCTTTCCTCATGTTTCTGTACTCATTCTTCTTGTTTTATCCACAGCGTGCAAGTTATGCCCAGGAAGAAAACGAAGAAAGATAAGCCGGCCCAAGACCCTATGGTGACTGAACCGGAACAGGGTATAGCTGCTCCCGACTCTTCCATACATCAGCCGCCGCCTGAGCCGGCTCAAGACATTGCAGCACCAACTTCTGACCCGCCTGCTGAAGATATTCTTGATGGTTCTGTTAACCCGGAGGCGCCTAGCCCGGTCAAAACGACTGACCCAGAAGTAGAAATACTCAAGACTCAGTTCGTTGAGCCGGCCCGGTCCACCGTCCTCGCCAAATGTTCAGCTAAAGAAGAGTTGCTAGAATGCCGAAAGGCCAAGATGGATATCACCGACTATACTCATTAGAGTATTGGAGAGATCGTCTCGGGCTACATCAACCAGGTGCAAAGTAGCCGTGACCTGGAGATTGACATGGTGAAGCAAATATAGCAAAAATCTGAGGTATAACTTACTTTCAATCATACTTACTGTACTAGCCCCCAAGTCTATTGCTTATGAATAAATATGCTGTAGACTTAGAAACATTGTTAGAGCTGCTTGGCCGGCTTAAACAAGAAATATTTAAACCGGCTGTAACACAATACCTTCAACTTGAGATACACATTAGCCCCCAAGTGCCAAGCATCTTTGCTTGCAAAATGCTTGGGACTTTAATATCCAGGACCGGCTTAATAATTTAGAAAGCTTCAATACACATTAGCCCCCAAGTGCCTAGTATGTTTGCTTGCAAAGTGCTTGGGACTTAAAATTATTTATCATGATTCTGATTGTAACCCGGGATAATGCAGGCCACCATAAGTCAATTTGAATCGGAGATTGCCCACCTTAAGAGCCGCCTGTCAGCCCAGGAACTTGAAATTCAAAATGCCAACTCCAAGGTTGAATTCAGCGTTTCTGAACAAGAGAAGTTGAAGAAGAATTTTGAAGTGGATAAGAAAATCTGGGCTGACGAAAAAGCCTTACTGGTGACCCGGGCCGAGACAGAAGAAGCATCACTTGCAGAAGTAAACACCGAACTGTCCAGCTTAAAGGATCAGATATCTCAAATGGTCTCAGCAATCTTTAGTAAGTACCAATATATGAAAACTTAAATACTGCAAACCTTTCATTGATAAATACCTTAATTCTTATCTCTGGTTTACCTTATGCTTTTTAACAATATAGGCCCAAGGAGCACCAACCTTAAGCAAAATACAATGATCAAGCTGAAGGCAGTGTATACACTGGTGGAACAACTTTACACAGGGTCACAACGTGCTCTGGCCATTGTGGCTTTATCTAATGATGTTCCTTATCTCCTTCAAGATGTGCTGAAACGGCTTGTCATACTCCCTCAGCTGGTTCAAGAGCTAAGGCGGGCATCCGCAAGAGCCGGGGCTATAGCAGCGTTGAGCCGGGCTAAAGCATGGATTCCAGAACTAGACCCGGCCGACATCGCTCTTGGATACCCGAGTCTAAAGGAGGATGGCACCTTATTTTACGAGGCAGACTTTACCGCCTGTGTGAAAGACATACGCCCGGTGGCTACTCTTATTGGGAATGACACTGATCTGACCAAATATCAGCCGGGTTACGATAAGGAGAACCGGAGGATTCCAACACCTCATTATCATGAAGTCAGCCTGGTTCCTCCAACTCGTAAGCACACTTTTGCCCCTGACGTCAACCCAACTGGTTTAATCGATGATGAAGCTGAGTTTGAAGCCTTGAGTGGCATTGACTGGGCCTCATCAACCTTCCAGGACAGAACAGCCGACGGAGAGGCGGAGAAGGATAACCCCGAGGCCTCGGGTCAACCTCAAGAGTAAATCGCCAGGCGCCACACGCTTATGTCTTTGTAGAACAAAAACAATGCTTCATCATCCAGACTCAGGGAGTCTTGTAATAGAATAGAAAATACTTTGAGTTTTTTCATGCCTTCGCGGGTGCTTATGGCCCGTAATACTTGCATAAGCCACCGTCACTATGCACTTCGTGGTTTATATGAATCTGGTATATCCTTCCAGAAATGCCTTGCATTGCCCTACACATAAGACAAACAAAAAACCCCTTGGCGACTTATCGCTTTTAAGGGTCACATAAGCTTCTGATAACCCGGAATATACACCGAATAATTACAGGAAATCTAACTTATGATTAAACTTAGTAGACGTAATCATAATGATATACCTGTGATGCTTACGGTTACTTTTCCGGCTTATATAAGCCAACCCCTGAGGGTAAGTTTATCTCCTGAAAATTGGCACATAAAAGTTCACCTAGTGCTTAACAACCTGAGGTAACCAATATTAACCCGGAGGATTGCAATCTACTCCATTGTATTTTCAAGAGATTCTCAAGATAATCAAATATTGTCACTTAAAAAGTATAATGAACAAAATTTAAAAGGCCTCTGATTCGAATACGATCATATAGCCCCCAGTGGCTGTGGCGATGCCGATCAAGTGGGTATCGACAGCTATGTTCTCTTTGGTTCGAATACGACCTATGTTTGAACAGGAAGCCCCCAAGTGACCATAAGAGTTGTTTAATGATGCTGATTCGAATACGATCCACGTCAGACCCAAAGGGGTTAAGCTATGATTCAAATATGATCAAGAAGCCCCCAAGTGGGTTTGGAAGTATGTCGATCAAGTGGGTATCGACAGCTATGTTCTCTTTGGTTCGAATATGACCTATGTTTGAACAGGAAGCCCCCAAGTGATCATGGCTAGATACAGATATGATCATAAGCCGGACCAAAGGAAAGCTGGATTTAGATGTGACCCACTCCCTATTGGTTATCTCCACCACAAGTCAAAAAAGACACATAAACCTTTTTAGGGTGGAAAAAAGGACAGAGGTCCTGTTTATTGCTTTATGTAATATATACATAGTATAAATATATACACATTAGAGCCGGTGGCTCAGGTATAGTAAGGCCGAAGATGAGCGATATTCCACGGCCGGCAGGTCTCCTCCTCCGACTTACGTGAGTCTTTGTGCTCTCGAACATCGATAAGGTAGTATGACCCGTTGTTCAGATTCTTTCTGACCACAAAGGGTCCTTCCCAAGGAGGGGATAGCTTGTGCATGTCAGATTGATCCTGGATGAGTCGGAGCACTAAGTCGCCTTTCTAAAAAGTTCTGGACCTAACCCGGCGGCTGTGGTAGCAGCGCAGGTCTTGCTGGTAAATCGCCGAGCGGGCTATTGCCAAGTCTCGCTCTTCATCCAACAGGTCAAGTGCATCTTGACGAACTTTTTCGTTGTCCGTCTCAACATAAGCCGCCACACGAGGTGAGTCATGTCGGATGTCACTTGGCAGGACCGCCTCTGCTCCATACACCATAAAGAAAGTGTCGGATTTTGGGTTCCGGCAGACCCTTGAGGTTCGAACTCTGGGGTGCGCGCAGAGATTACGCCTTCTACCTACCTGCACCCGTCCGCCTCGCAAAGATCTAAGCTATCGAAAGAATAGCACAAGGGGCACAAGGTTTATACTGGTTCGGGCCACCGACGTGGTGTAATACCCTACTCGAGTGTGTGGTGTGGTGGATTGCCTCTTGGGCTGATGATGATGAACAATACAAGGAAGAACAGCCTCGTGAGGGTCTGTTCTTGTCCGGGGGGATGAACTACTAGGAGGAGTTCAAACGCCCTCTCTCTCTCTCTCTCTGTCTGTTGCCTACGCCTCTCCAACCTCTCGATTCTGATTCCTCTCGATCCTGCTACCCTGGGGGTGGCTAGTCCTATTTATAGGCAAAGGCCCCGGGCCTCTTCCCAAATATTGAGCGGGAAGGGCACCAACAATTGGCCATTTTGAAGGGGAACATCTGGTACACTTATCCTGACTAAAGTTGGTCCTCGCCTGCCAAAGGCTCTGGTGGTGACGCTAGCTTGGGCTCCACAGTGACTTCCTTCCTGCCGTTGGACTGGTCTTGGTCTCGTTGCACCAAAACGGGTGCCTTTGCTTGATGCTCCCGCCTGCGCTTGCTCCCTTTGCACCAAAGAGGAAAGGAGGACACTACGCGGGTCGGCGCCCGCCTGGCGCCCTCGGTCGTCATGGCTTGCGTCATGGGCACCTCGTGAGGTACCCTGCCATGATCTCTCCGCCTCCTCGTGAGCCAGCCTAATGAGGCCGTGCCTGAGGAAGCTCCGCGTCATCCGCCCTGCGAGGCTTGGCCCCTCGCGAGGGTCTTGGGTCTTGTGTTGATGAAGACGGGCCGTGCTGGGCCCCCTTTGAGCCACGCCGCGGGCCGCAGGCAGGCAAGTCTGGCGACCCCCGTTCCCAGAACGCTGACAGTAGCCCCGGGGCCCAAGGCGCGCCCGGACTTGGCCGTGCAGAGAGGCGAAAGGGCAAGGGCGAAGCGGCGCGGGCCCTAACAGCTTGTGGCCTTGGGCTCCGCGTGGCGGTTGACTGGACGTGGGCGTCTCCACTTCCCCATGACGCCTCAGCAACTGCGCGGATTGGACAAGTCCCTGCATGCAAAGAGGGTCATGATTACCTGTGATCATGGAGGCCGACGGTTGGCCTTCGCCGGCTATAATTACGGAACGGTGAGCGCCCTTCTAGTCCATCTCTCCTTGCTTCTCCTTCTTCCCGATCCTTGCTCCGTCTTGCTACGATGGCTCCGATCCGCCGGTTCTCCGCAGCGGAGAAGGGAAAGGCTCCCCGAGAGGAACCATACCCGCTCCCGCTGAAGAAACGGCTCGCCCTCCGCGGCCGGGACGAGGAGGCCCGTCAGGTGGTGTCGATGCCCTGGTGCGAGCGTCCACCACTGGGGTTCCTGCTCCCATTGTACGCCCGCATCGAGGGCTCTGAAGAAGTCGATGCTGATCACCGCGGGCGGCGCCGCTGTCGGCGCCGATGGGTCACGAAGGTGTTGGTCGTCCCCCCTGGGGTGCACACCAAGGGCTCCTCCCGAGAGTTTGTGCTCCATGCCGCCATGCCTCCTTAGTCTTGGATTCGCCTTCCTTCCATCTTCGCCTCCATCATCCCGCATGGAGAACTCCTGGAGCTTTGGCTGCAGCACGCCGGCTGCAGCACCCTCGCGACCGAGGCAGAGGTCACGGTCGTTGCCCCGGGCGAGGTCTTCATGACTCGAGGCTGGGGCGAAATCGCCCGGGCTTGCATGACAAGAGGCGCCCTCGCGATCCACTTGGAGTACGACGGTGCTTCGGTGATGCTCTTCAAGGTCTTTGATGCGAACAGGCGCTGGCTGGAGTGCTACCCCGGGAGAGGTGGCCAGGACCCTGCTCCGCCGAGGGCTAGGCCCGCCGACCGCTCCCTTGGCGGCTCCTCAGGCGGTGGAGACGTCGGAGGATCTAGCGACTCCGGCGAACTCTTTGCGACCCCGAAGACGAGCGACGATAGCTACGAGCCCCCGAGCCGGTGCCGCTCCTGGAGCAGGGCGGGCTCGTCAGGCCGTCGTCGACTCTGATCTGGATGGGGTTGGCACCGGTGCTCGACGGCCCACAGTTGATGATGGCGTATTTTGCGGGGGCGCGTGTAGTTAGCGTTCTTTTCGGATCTGTTCCCTGCGAGGAATCAAGGACGTGCCCCGTGGGGGCTTGTAAGGTGCCTGCGATCTTGTTTGTTAATACAACCCTTGTCGTAAAACTGTGTGAGTTGCTCATTCCATCTTAGCTCAGTTCTCCCTTTCGAACCTCACGAGGGCTTGGTGCTCTGTGCCGACAGGTCCCAGTCCCAAGGCAGCGTCAGCCGTTGCTGGTATGCCAGGTCGCAATGCTGTGGTCAAGGCCAGGAGGTGAGTGACCCGGGGTCCGGTAAGAGCCCCTGAGTCGCGATGCTCAGGAGGTCCCCTTTGGCGCTCAAGCAGCCATCGTTCGGTGAGAAAGGAGAGCGACGTCGCTAACACGGGATTGCATTAGGTGCGGGGATGGTGCCGCGGTAGCTGGTGCTTCCGGATGGTGACTTATCTCGAGAATCAGGGACCGCTCCCTGGTGTGTCGCCGGGTCCGTGCGTTGGCAGGTGTGAGATCGCTTGGCGAGGTCCTCGCGTGCCCCTTCCCTCTCGCCTTTGCTCCCCTTTCTGCTCTACGTCCTCGGGTCCCGGCCCTCAAGCGAGTCTCAGCCGTCGCTGGTATGCCTGGTCGCGATGCCGTGGTCAAGGCCAGAGTGTGAGGGCTGGAGAGCCAGTAGGAGCCCTGAGTCGCGATGCTCAGGCACCCCCCCTTTAACGTGCAAGCGGTTCATGCGGACGAGAGTGAAGGAGACGCCTCAAGGGCCTTGCCTGGCGCAGCTCCCTTAGGAGATCCTGTAGACTCATCATAGAAAGAACAAGGGGTTGCCATGACAATTAACAGGCAGCCATTGGTTGCTTCTGAAGGGTGATGAGGCACTGAAGGCTTGGCGAGGTGGCGCCATGCGGGGCTGCCGCGGCCAGAGCTCAGCCATTTAGGGTTGTCAGCGTTGCAGGGACGGACCCATGCGCAGGCGCCATGCCATTTTGGGAGAAGCTCCGTCAGTTGGCGTCGGTTGAGCAAGCAACTAGATCAAGCACGTTAGCCGCGAAGGAGTGGGTTCATTCAAATATACGCTGGGAAAGCAGACATCACTAGGTCAGGCCCGAGAGAACTTGGGGATGATGCAGCCCGAGGGGCGCCTCCAACAAAGTAAGCTAGCAACATGAAATAAAGGTGATACATGCCGCAGGGACGGACCCACGCGGCCTGGGAATAATGCAGCCCTGGGGGGGCTCTCCCAGCTGGAAATAAAACTTGAAAGATGTCACCTGATGATGTCGAGGACGAAGGAGTGTTGGTGCAGCAGACTCGGTGGGCTGCGGAAGCCGATCCTCACGAGCCCCCAGGCCCAGGGGCCTCGGGAGGCTCCGGAGGCACTGGTGGCTCCTCGCGGATCATCTCCATCTCCGCCAAGGCTGCGGAACGCCTGGCCTCTTGAGCCTCCATGATGCCCCTCATGAGGCGCTGGTACGTGGCAGCCGCGTTCGGCAAGCCGTAAGGCATGCGAACGTAGCTGTGGGGTGGACCTTCACAGCGCCCCACTCGCCAGGGCCAAAGGCGCTCTAGAGAGGCGACTTGATTGAGCCCTGGTACGTCGATGCAGACGCGCATCCAACCATCGTCGCCTGGATGGGGAGCCACAGCTGGTAGGCGGCGGTAGCCTCTCATGACTCTTGATTCCTGTAGTTCTTGAATGGCGTTGTTGACGAACTCCTGAGGGTCTGACCCTCCTTGCCTTGCTCCTTCTTGAGGGAAACGTGCTTCGAAACACGCCTCCACGTGGTGCCCAAGCGCCTCCCTCGTGACCTTATTCAGGTCGGTGGCCCTCCAGGGGAGAGCCCCTGAGCCCTGCCTAAGGAGGGCGCCGGGCGCGCTTTCCTATGTGATGGAAGGAGGTTCCCCCTGGGCAGGCGCGGGCCCTGAGGGGCCTGCCTCCTGAGGGGCTAAGCCTGACGATGTCTTCTTCTTCTTGGGGGTGGTCTCGGGAAGCCTCCTGCTTCCGCGATCTGGGTCTTCCAGTGATGCGGCCTGAAAGGCTCGTTCCAGGGAACACACCGCATCCTTCTCTTCACAGGGCACTGTGATGACTCCGCCACTCCCTGGCATCTTGAGGACGTTGTAGCCATGGTGAGTTACGGCCATGAACTTGGCCAGCGCTGGGTACCCGAGGATGGCATTGTACGGCAGGCGGATGTGAGCAACGTCAAAGTCGATGAGCTCGGTGCGGTAGTTGTTGCGTGCCCCGAAGGTGACGGGGAGGCGGACCTGCCCAATCGGGACCGTGGAGCCATCGGTGACTCCGGAGAAAGGCTTGGTTGGCTGAAGCTGGTTGTAGGGCACTTGGAGATTGTTGAATGTTTCCACGGACAGGACGTTGAGCCCTGCCCCGCCATCGATGAGGGTCCTGGTGACCACCACGTTGCTGATGATTGGGGAACAAAGCATTGGGAGGACTCCGGCCGTGACCGCGCACTTGAGCTGATCCGCTGAGCTGAACCTGATGGCGCATGCCGACCACCTAGAGGGCGCGTGGCTTCGAGCTTGGGGAGGACTGCGTTCACCTCGCGGGCGAACTGCTTGAAGATGCGCTGAGAGGCTGGGGCTTGAGCTCTGCCCAGGATGCAGGCGATCGCGCGCGGCTCCTGGAAGCCCCCAGCCCCTTCGTCCTGATGGCAGTCCTCGTTTCTCCTTGGCTGAGGCGGCAGTGGAGGGAGGCCTACGTTGCTTTGTGGGCGGTCCTTGCGAGGCTGATCACTCCAGTCCCCCTCGCGAGGCGGGTCTCGCCAGCGATCCTCGCTAGGTTGATCGCTTCACCCTTGGCACAGGCCGCGGTCTTCCCAGCGTCCTGCGTTTCTTCCTCCTCGGCCGTAGCCCCGGTCAGCGCGGTCGAGACGATGGCCGATCCTTCCTTCTCGCACGGCTCGGAGTTCTTGGCATTCGTTGGTGTTGTGGGTGTGGAGGTCGTGGTACACGCAGTACTGACTGCCCCTGGAGGATTCGGGCTGATCTTTGCCCCGCTTGGTGTCTGGTTCTGCCGCGAGCACGGCAGCCCCCTTGCGCTTCACGTCCTTGGCCTTGAGCTTCTTCTCTTCTGGGTCTGCGGCAGGCGGCTCGAGGAGGGAGAGACGCCCTTCCTCAGCCCTGGTGCACTTGGTCGCCAAGTTGAACAGCTCCAAGGAAGTGCACAGGTCTTCATGCATCGCCAGCTCCTCCTTCATCTTGACATCGCGCACGCCGTCGGAGAAGGCTCAGATGATGGCCTCCTCGGACACCCTGGGAATCTTGAGGCGTGCGTTGTTGAAGCGCTGAATGTACTTCTACAGGGTCTCTCCGGTTTGTTGCTTGATGCGGCGCATGTCGCTCACGGCAGGTGGCCGGTCGTGAGTACCTTGGAAGTTGGCGATGAAGCGGGTGCGCATCTGGTCCCAGGAGGAGATCGTGCCTAGAGCCAGATTCAGGAGCCAGGTGCGGGCCCCGTCCTTGAGCGCCATGGGAAACCAGTTCACCATGACCTTCTCGTCTCCGTTGGCAGCTTCGATGCCCAGCTCATAGAGCTGGAGGAACTCCGCAGGGTCGGCCGTGCTGTCATAGCGAGGAGGCAGGTCTAGCTTGAACTTGCCGGGCCACGCGACGCTACGCAGCTCGGTGGTGTAGGCACGGCAGCCTGCTGTGGCCACGGGAGGCCTTGGGTGACGGAGAGCTTGGTCTTGCGGGTCCCCATGCGCTGCAGCTGGGAGCAGCGCGCGGTCTTGACGTGCGGGAGCAGGAGCATGGTCGCGTCGTGCCAGAGCAGGGAGCGCCCGGGCAGCTTCTTGCGGGCAAGGAACTTCTTGGCAGCTCTGCTCTTGCCACGCCGGCACCTGACAGAGCGGGTTTCGCCCAGGGGCCACGCGCCTTGGAGCCATGACGTCTTCTTGATGAGGAGGTGGCTGGGGCGCCCCCAGAGCATCGTCGCCCGCACGGGGCGGGGTGCGGTGCAGCAGAACGGACGGCGCGGGAGAACCCCCTTCGACGCGGACGAGCTCGGCGACGTAGTCGAGCCACTCTTCGTAGACGTCATCGACGGGACGGTAGCGCAGGAGCTCGTTTGCCGCGATGAGCGCAGCTCGGGCCTCCATGGGTGCGCAGAGCGCGCGGGACGAAGAACCAGCTGGGGTGAGCGAGGGAGTAGCGGTGCGGCCGTCTTGCTGCACGGACGGATGCTGAGACGACGCTTGCTGCTCGTTCCCCGCCGGGCCGGTGGCGGCGTTGACGGCGGGTGACGGGGAGCGGCGAGGACGCCCGCCGACGGGAGCCGTCTGGGCGATGCGGGAAGCGAGGGCGGCCCGACGCTCGGCGCGGGCCCGACGAGCGTGAGACATGGGCGCGATGGTTGGAGGAGAACGGAGCGGTGGAGGACAAATTCCGGCGCACCCCTACCTGGCGCGCCAAATGTCGGATTTCGGGTTCCGGCAGACCCTTGAGGTTCGAACTCTGGGGTGCGCGCGGAGATTACGCCTTCTACCTACCTGCACCCCTCTGCCTCGCAAAGATCTAAGCTATCGAAAGAACAACACAAGGGTCACAAGGTTTATACTGGTTCGGGCCACCGATGTGGTGTAATACCCTACTCCAGTGTGTGGTGTGGTGGATTGCCTCTTGGGCTGATGATGATGAACAATACAAGGAAGAACAGCCTCGCGAGGGTCTGTTCTTGGCCGGGGGGATGAACTACTAGGAGGAGTTCAATCGCCCTTCTCTCTCTCTCTCTCTGTCTGTCTGTTGCCTATGCCTTTCTAACTGATTGCCGGGTCTTGGTCTATTCCAACCTCTTGATTCTGATTCCTCTCGATCCTGCTACCCTGGGGGTGGCTAGTCCTATTTATAGGCAAAGGCCCTGGGCCTCTTCCCAAATATTGAGCGGGAAGGGCGCCAACAATTGGCCATTTTGAAGGGGAACATCTGGTACACTTATCCTGACTAAAGTTGGTCCTCGCCTGCCAAAGGCTCTGGTGGTGACGCTAGCTTGGGCTCCACAATGACTTCCTTCCTGCCGTTGGACTTGTCTTGGTCTCGTTGCACCAAAACGGGTGCCTTTGTTTGATGCTCTCGCCTGCGCTTGCTCCCTTTGCACCAAAGAGGAAAGGAGGACATTGCGCGGGCCGGCGCCCGCCTGGCGCCCTCGGTCGTCATCGCTTGCGTCATGGGCACCTCGTGAGGTACCCTGCCTTGATCTCTCCGCCTCCTCGTGAGCCAACCTGATGAGGCCGTGCCTGAGGAAGCTCCACGTCGTCCGCCCCGCGAGGCTTGGCCCCTCGCGAGGGTCTTGGGTCTTGTGATGATGAAGACGGGCCGTGCTGGGCCCCCTTTGAGCCATGCCGCGGGCCGCAGGCAGGAAAGTCTGGGGACCCCCGTTCCCAGAACGCCGACAGAAAGGTGTGTAACCCGTAGATCTGTTAGGTGTAGTGTTGATGCTCCAAAGTACGGAAGGTAACTCCTCCACCCAACAACCCGGCATCCGCTGCAAGGGGACCAAGAGCCGTGCTTGATACCCTTCAAGATCTCCTGATTAGCTCTTTCCGCTTGACCGTTGGATTGAGGATGAGCCACAGCCGAAACGTCAAGCCTGATATGCTCTCGTTGACAGAATTCCTCCATGGCTCCTTTGGAGAGGTTAGTGCCGTTATCAGTTATGATACTGTGTGGAATGCTAAAACGAAAAATCACCTTTTTCATGAACTGGACCGCCGTGGCTGCATCACACTTACTGAATGGCTCCGCCTCAACCCACTTTGTAAACTTGTCAACCGCCACCAAGAGGTGTGTCTTTTTATCCTTAGACCTTTTGAAAGGCCCGACCATGTCAAGCCCCCAGTCTACGAATGGCCAAGTAATTGGAATCATCCTCAAATATTGAGCCGGTACGTGGGCACGTCGTGAGAACTTCTGACATCCGTCACATTTACTGACCAGATCTTCTGCATCAGCGTGAGCCGTCAGCCAAGAGATTTTGAGCCGGCATGATGACCGCAATCGCCTTCATGAATCTCATGGAGTATCTCCTGACCCTCCGCAGGTGACACGCAACGTTGAAACGCTCCAGTGACGCTGCAGTGATGTGACTCACCATTAAAAATTGTCATGGACCTGGACCGCCGGATGATTTGTCTTGCCAAGGTCTCATCTTTAGGCAACTCCCCCTGGGTCATATAAGCCAAATAAGGCACTGTCCAATCCGGGATAACGTGGAGAGCCGCTACCAGCTGTGCCTCTGGGTCTGGCACTGCCAGATCTTCCTCTATAGGTAACTTGACAGAAGGGTTATGCAAAACATCGAGAAAGGTGTTAGGCGGCACCGGCTTATGCTGTGATCCCAGCTGGCTTAAGGCATCAGCCGCCTCATTCTTCCTTCGATCGATGTGTTCCACCACATAACCTTTGAAGTGCCCAGCTACAGCGTCAACTTCACGACGGTAAGCCGACATAAGGGGATCTTTGGAGTCCCACTTTCCTGACACCTGTTGAGCCACAAGGTCTGAGTCTCCTAAGCACCTTACCCGGCTCAAATTCATCTCTTTGGCCATCCGGAGACCATGGAGTAAGGCCTCGTACTCAGATGCATTGTTAGTACAAGGAAATATAAGCCGGAGCACATAACATAATTTTTCACCTCGAGGGGAAGTTAACACAACTCCAGCCCCCGAGCCTTCCAGCTGTCTGGACCCATCAAAGTGAATAGTCCAATATGTGTTATCGGGCTTCTCCTCAGGTGCTTGTAGCTCTGTCCAGTCATTGATAAAATCCACCAAGGCTTGAGACTTAATGGCAGTACGTGGCACATACTTCAAACCATGAGGCACGAGCTCAATGGCCCACTTGGCGACTCGTCCTGTGGCCTCTCTATTCTGGACGATGTCTCCCAAGGGGGCAGAACTCACCACAGTGACAGGGTGACCTTGGAAGTACTGTTTCAGCTTCCGGTTTGCCATGAACACCCCGTAAACCAGCTTCTGCCAATGAGGGTACCTTTGCTTTGACTCAATGAGCACCTCACTGACATAATAAACCAGCCGCTGAACCAGATGCTCTTTACCAGCCTCCTTGCGTTCCACCACAATTGCAACGCTGACGGCTCGTGAATTAGCAGCCACATATAATAGCAAAGGCTCTTTGTCAATGGGAGCTGCAAGAACCGGTGGCTCAGATAACTGCCTCTTCAAATCCTCAAAAGCAGCGTTAGCAGCATCACTCCAGACAAAGGTGTCTGCCTTCTTCATCATCTGATACAGCGGCAGGGCCTTCTCACCTAACCGGCTTATGAACCGGCTTAAAGCAGCAACACGACCCGCCAGTCGCTGAACATCATTGATGCACGCCGGCTTAGCCAAAGAGGTGATTGCTTTGATCTTCTCCGGATTAGCTTCAATGCCCCTGTTTGAGACCAAGAATCCCAAAAGCTTGCATGTAGGTACACCAAATACACACTTCTCCGGGTTAAGCATCATCTTGTAAACCCGGAGGTTATCAAAGGTTTCTCTAAGATCAGATATCAAGGTTTCCGTCTCTCTGGACTTCACCACTATGTCATCGACATAAGCATGAACATTGCGCCCAATCTGATTGTGGAGACAATTCTGTACACACCGCTGATAGGTTGCTTGGGCACTCTTGAGCCCAAAAAGCATAGAGACATAGCAGAAGGCTCCAAACGGAGTGATGACAGCTGTCTTCTCCTGGTCCTTAACTGCCATCTTGATCTGATGATAACCAGAGTAGGCATCCAAAAAACTCAAACGCGCACAACCCGCCGTAGCATCAATGATTTGATCAATACGGGGGAGAGCAAAAGGATCAGCCGGACAAGCCTTATTTAAGTCCGTGTAATCCACACACATCCGCCCGGTGCCGTTTTTCTTGAGTACAAGCACCGGGTTAGCCAACCACTCCGGGCGAAAAACTTCAATAATGAACCCAGCCGCCAAGAGCCGGGCGACCTCCTCTCCAATAGCTTTTCGTCGTTCCTCATTGAATCACCGCAGAAACTGCCTGACTGGCTTATACTTTGGATCAATATTAAGAGTGTGCTCAGCGAGTCCTCTCGGTACACCTGGCATGTCAGAAGGCTTCCATGCAAAGATGTCCCGGTTCTCACGGATGAACTCGCTGAGCGCGCTTTCCTATTTAGGATCCAAGTTGGCACTGATGCTGAATTGCTTGGATGAGTCGCCTGGAGTAAAATCAACAAGCTTAGTGTCTGCAGCCGACTTAAACTTCATGGCCGGGTCATGTTCCGTAGTTGGCTTCTTGAGGGAGGTCATATCCTTCGGGTCAACGTTATCTTGATAAAATTTGAGCTCCTCTGCCGCACAGACAGACTAGGCATAAGCCGCATCGCCTTCTTCGCACTCCAGGGCCACCTTTCGACTTCCATGCAC
Source organism: Triticum urartu (assembly GCF_003073215.2). Classification (NCBI taxonomy): domain Eukaryota; kingdom Viridiplantae; phylum Streptophyta; class Magnoliopsida; order Poales; family Poaceae; genus Triticum; species Triticum urartu. The sequence goes on from NC_053027.1 coordinate 177,421,768, forward strand.
AGTGATGGTGCCCTTGTAACCCGGCATCTTGAGCTGTAAATAAACATAACACGGCCGCGCCATGAACTTGGCATAAGTCGGCCACCCGAACAAAGCGTGATATGGACTCTTGATTTTGACCACCTCAAAGGTTAACTTTTCAGCCCTAGAATCACGCTCGTCTCCGAAAGCCACCTCCAGCTCAATCTTACCCACAGGATACGCCGACTTACCAGGCACCACTCCATGAAACACGGTGTTGGAAGTCTTTAAATTCTTGTCAGTTAAGCCCATGCGCCGAAAGGTCTCGTAGTAAAGGATGTTGATGCTGCTACCTCCATCCATGAGTACCTTAGTGAATTTATAACCGCCGACCTGCGGTGCCACCACCAAGGCCAATTGACCCGGATTATCAACCCGGGGAGGGTGATCCTCCCTACTCCAGACAATGGGCTGTTCCGACCACCGTAAGTAACGAGGAACTACCGGCTCAACAGAGTTCACAACCCTCTTAAGAACTTTCTGATCACGTTTACACAAACTTGTGGTGAACACGTGATACTGCCTGCTGTCTAGCTGTTTTGGATGGCTCTGATAACTCGACTGCTGCTGCTGCTGACCTCCTTGACCAGACTGCTGTTGGTTATAACCACCCTGGTTTGCCTGAAAATCGGACCCTGAACCGCCGCACGGGCCATGAAAGCCGCCACCCCCTGAACCGCCGCCCGGGCCTTGATTGCCATCAAACATATTGGAATTCTTGAAAGCCTTCATGATTGCACAATCCTTCCATAAATGAGTCGCTGACCGTTCCCGGGTGCCATGTTTCGGACAAGGCTCATTGAGTAGCTGTTCAAGAGATGGAGCCGACCCACCGGACCGAGGGGGTGGTTTCCCCTTGCGCTTCTGACTATTACCCTGTGCATTAGCCACAAATTCCGGGTTACCATCCACCTTGCGCTTATTGCCTCCTTGATTTGTCGGGTTATGCTGCTGACCCTTTCCATTACCGCTCTTCTTTCCCTTCCCTGTCTTTTCCTCATCAGATGTGGGATCCTTGGTACTATCAGAATCGCCATACTTGACTAAAGCCGCCATCAACGTCCCCATATCATTGCAATCACGCTTAAGGCGCCCCAGCTTCTGTCTCAGAGGCTCAAAGCGGCAATTTTTCTCCAGCATGAGAACTGCTGAGCTGACATCCATCTTTTCAGACGAATGTATTATCTCTTTGACCCGGCGCACCAAATGAGTCATGGATTCACCTTCCTCCTGCTTACAATTTGTCAAGTCCACAATCGACATAGACTGCTTGCAAGTGTCCTTAAAGTTCTGGATGAAACGAGCCTTTAGCTCTGCCCATGAACTAATAGAATTGGGTGGTAAGCCCTTTAACCAAGAACGGGCCATTCCGTGCAACATCATGGTGAAGTATTTAGCCATCGCTGCGTCACTAACCTCCAGCAGCTCCATGGCCATCTCATAACTTTCAATCTATGCCCCAGGCTGTAAGTCGGCCATATAATTCGACACCTTTCGAGGCCCCTTGAAATCCTTGGGCAGACGTACATTATGTAGAGCCGGTACCAGACAAGGAACACCTCCGTTTCTAGTAGCAACTCCCGCCTCAACAGAAGTCGTTGGATAAGCCGGTAAGTCCTGTTGGTCTGCTAGCTGAGCCGCTACCTGAGCCGCCCGCTCGTCCTCCTAACGTATTCGATCCTGCACCGGGTTATACCTGCCAGCTTGGTTCCGGCGCTGAGCGCTGCTTGACACGGCCTCTGACTCCATGTGTCTGCTGTAACTCGGGCTCCGGTTTTGACGAGGCGGAGCTAACCAAGGCGGAGGAGTTGAATGAATGTTGTCACGGCTGTAGGAGTAGGTCTCTTGCTGAGCCAGAGCTGTTTGGACAAGTTCCTTGATCCTCCGGGTTTCCACCGCTGTCGGATCATCACCATCCACTGGGAGAGCCGCCAAATGTGCTGAAGCTGCGATTAAGTTCTCCATGGGGTTGGAGAAGTGACCAGCTGGTATTGGTACGTAACGGGGTGTTGCCATATTGCCGTAAAGAGGCGCCGTCACCTGAGGCTGGACCGGGCCTCCTACTCCGGATGTCATAAACTGATTTGCACCCGGCGGGTTACTTGGGCCGGCTCCGGGTGTAGCAAAGAGATTCCAAGGATCATAAACCTGAGGTAAACGGGACTGAGTTTTCTGATGTCTCCTCCTCATTACCTCATTAGATGCGTTCAGGCTCATATTGAGCTGAAAAGCCTCTATCTGAAGCTATTGTGCCCGTGCATCCAAAGCCGCCTGCTCCATGGCCAATCTAGTATCTTCAGCCGCTAAGGCCTCCTTGGCCCGAGCGATCTCTTCACGAACCCGTGCCACCTCTGCTTCATGCTCATCTTGATTCGCAGGGATGACTATAACAGTCAACAGGGCCGTAAGCTTATCCATAAGATCCATTAGCACCTGCGCCGGTGAGCGCACAGGACCTCCTGCCCCGGCTGCTCCTAGCCCGGACGTTATCGCTTCTGATGCCATAGAGGTTTAGCCGGGTTGAGTACCAGCCATGAAGACTCCTGCCCAGTTTGGCGACTCAGAGGGGTCCGGAATAGTACTGCCATCGGAACAGCCCCCCAGCGCGCCCTCTTGAACTTGATACAGCGAATCTGTTGAACCGGCGGATGAATCATCGTCAGAGAGGACGGCTGGCTCACCATCACCTTCAGATCCTTCAGAAAGTTCACCTCCGTGGATGCAACCCACGAAGGCATGCTTCACAACGGGTTGAGCTCGGGCGGGTCTCGCACGCTGAGCCGTCTCGACGAGGTCATTGCAGTTGTCCGGCTCAGGGCCCGGCTCACCAATCCGGCCGATGAAGACGTGAATTCCGCCAAAGGGGACCTGGTACCCGTACTCAATTGAGCCGGCGTCGGGGCCCCAGCCTTCGTCGTCGATGTAGATCTTGCCGCGACGACTCTTGGTCATCCGGCCAACCACGTATCCCTTGAGCCCTTCGAAGCTGCCCTTCAAGAACTCAAATCCACCGTGCGCTGGCCCCACGGTGGGCGCCAACTATCGTGGAATTGTCACGGCAGATGTCCTCTTGCAAGGACTTGTTTGTGGAGCCATCGCAACTAGGAAGCTTAAACGGGTTAATCAGGACAAAGGACACGAGAGGTTTATACTAGTTCAGCCCCTTGCGGTGAAGGAAGGCCTACGTCTAGTTGGGTTGGTATTGCTTGAGGTTTCGATGACCAGGGAGCGGGATACGCTATGCCCGATTCTCGATGAGTTGTTTCTTGCCCTAAGCCGCCGGCGGGTCGTCCCCTTATATACACGGGTTGATGCCCTGCGGCCTACAGAGTCCCGGCCGGCTCATAAACAGTGTCCGGCTCGGCGACTAGTTACTTCTACCTTACAGTACAAGTTATACCATCGTGGCGGTTTATCTTTACGGGCTTCAGAGTCGCCTGTGGGCCTTTAGGCCTTTTAGTGAACCGCCATCTTCATGCCTTGGTCTTGGGCTTCTGATGGTCTCTCTTTGCGTAACCCGGCCCCTCCTAGACGGCTTACACAAATAGTTATATCCCCAACACTAAGCGTTATTTGACATAGGTTCTAGAGTGGTACAGATTGAAAATCCACACAACTAAGGAATCTAGAAGAAAAATGTTGCTTAGGGAAATAGATCAAGAGCAGAAGTTATGTGAGGTGTTTAGTGTGTGAAGATTTGAAGAATAAACACCTTTTGAAGATTTTGTAGAAATCATCAGAATCAACAAGGGTAGTAAAAGTAACTTTTTATTACCCTTGACGAAGAACACGACGAACTGGGAAGTGTAGATTTGAAGCTCGTCGGTTCAGATCTTCCATGCCCTAACTTGGCAGAGGAAGACAGCTACAGCGGCGGCGGAGTGAAGAGATCCGCGGTCGGCGCGAGTACGACGGCGACGAGGTCGAGGCAGTGAAGCTCTTCCTCACCGGCGATGATGGAAGTAGCGGCGGCGCTAGGGTTTTGAGAGCTCGAGCGAGGGAGTGAGGTCAAGCGGAGTAAAAGCGAAATGAGGAAGGTAGGGGGTATTTATAGCCATGGTGAAAGACTGTTCGCCCGAGGAAATTGGACGAACATGCCCCTGACCCTTCTCATTCATGTGACATGTGTCACCCACGTACTGAGAGGTGGTGATCGTGTGCGATCATGGATGAATAGGATAATATATCGTGGAATGCGGACGGTTTGAGCAGCAAACGCCGAAAATTTAGATAAGATCAGTTTTTAAAGTTTCGTTCGCGAATTCTTTAGTTGACAGGACATAGTGAAGATTTTGAATGAGTTTCAAAATAGAACGCACATGAAGAATTTGTTAATAGATTGGGTTGAGTTTAGCATAGAGGGGGAAGGGTCTGATCACATTCACTTAGCAGAAAAAAGCAACTTGAGGAAATAGCAATAAGTGAATGTTGTAGAGGACATAAACTCATATAAAGACAATGAAGAAAAATGACGGAAACGGTGAAGGCAATGCAAAGTTGAATAAAATGAACAACTAAGGAATTTCAAAAAAGAAGAAAAACTCAAATTGAAGATTTTCAACTTTTGTTGGTGGCGTGACCCACCGTATAAGAATGATGATTTCAGACACCGCGTACAATTGTTGTAGGGCTCTGAGAATCAAATTCTTCGTCAATTTCTTCACACTTAGAGGGTTAGTCTTCATTGATTGAAGAAAAACGTTACTTCGTGTGTTGCACATCTAAGTCAATAATTTTGCATAAGTGTTATGATGTGTGTCCTTTTCAAAGGACATTCGAAGATTCTAGGATATTTAGCTCACACCGCAACTTGCTAAATCTCTTCTCATCCAAGGGCTTTGTGAAGATATCGGCTAGCTGGTCTTCAGTCTTCACGTGCTCAATAGAAATGTTTCCCTTGAACACATGATCACGAAGAAAATGATTGACGAATCTGAATGTGCTTTGTCTTCAAGTGCTGAACTGGGTAATGAGAAATCTTGATGGCACTATCATTGTCACAGTAGAGAGGCACATTCTTCAGGTTGATGCCGTAGTCCTTGAGAGTTTGCTTCATCCATAGCAATTGTGCACAACACGAACCAGCAGCAATGTACTCAGCTTCGGCAGTAGACAGTGATACGCTATTCTATTTCTTCGAGGACCAACAGACCAAGGATCGTCCGTGGAAATGGCATGTGCCTGATGTTCACTTGCGGTCCACACGGTCACCAGCATAGTCAGAGTCTGAATATCCAATGAGATCAAAAGTCGAGCCCTTGGGGTACCATAATCCAAGTGTTGGTGTGTGAGCTAGATGTCGAAGAATATGCTTCACAACCTTATGGTGTGATTCCTTCGGTGTAGCTTGAAATCGGGCACACATGCAAACACTAAGCATAATATCTAGCCTAGATGCACCTAAATACAATAAAGAACCAATCATGGAGTGGTATACCTTTTGATTGAAGTCAATACCATTTTCATCAGTGCATAGATGGCCATTTGTGGGCATAGGGATTTTGACGCCTTTGCAATCTTGCATGTCGAATTTCCTCAATACATCCTTGAGGTATTTCTCCTGAGATATGAATATGCCATTGCGCCGTTGACAGATTTGAAGACCAATTTCAATCTCCCATCATAGACATTTGATATTCTTCACTCATCATATTGGCAAATTCATCACTATAATATTGGTCAGTACAGCCAAAGATAATATCATCAACATATATTTGGCACACAAACAATTCACCATCATAAGATTTAGTGAAAAGAGTTTGGTCAAGTGAACCGGGTTTGAAGCCTTTCTTCATGAGGAATTCCTTCAAAGTGTTATACCACGCCCGAGGGGCCTGCTTGAGGCCATAGAGGGCCTTGTTGAGTCTGAAGACTTTGTCAGGATGCTTTGGATCTTCAAAACCTGAGGGTTGAGCAACATATACTTCTTCCTCAATCTTACCACTGAGGAATGCACTTTTCACATCCATTTGATATAAGATGATGTCATGATGGTTAGCATAAGCAAGTAATATGCGAATAGCCTCAAGTCTAGCAACAGGTGCAAAACTTTCATCGAAATCAATTCCTTCAACTTGTGTGTAGCCTTGAACTACAAGCTGTGCCTTATACCTCACCACAAGGCCATTTTCATCTTGCTTGTTGCGATAGATCCACTTTGTGCCAATGATATTGTGATTGCAAGTATCTGGATGTTTGACCAGTTCCCAGACGTTGTTGAGCTCGAATTGATGCAATTCCTCTTGCATAGCCTGAATCCACTCAGGCTCCAGAAATGCTTCATTTACCTTAGTGGGATGTGTGATAGAGACAAAAGCAAAGTGCCCACAAAAGTTAGACAAATGAGAAGCTCTTGAGCGTGTGAGAGGACATGGAATGTTGATGTCGCTGATGATTTTCTCAATCTGCACTTCATTTGCGACGCGAGGATGAGCTGGTTACCATTGAGGAACTTGATTAGCATTTTCTTCATCATCATTTTCCTCAGGTGCATCAGCATGACGTTCTTCACGTTCTGGAATAACTTCTTCAGAAGATTCTTTGGTAGGAATGACATCCTTAGTAGCCTTGAACTTGATGGATTCCTTAGGTGATTTTTCATCTAGCACAGGAGGTAGGTGCTCTTTTTGCGAGCCATTAGTTCCATTGAACCGCACATCTACAGCTTCAACAACCTTGTGGTGAACTTTGTTAAAGACTCTGTAGGTGTGCGAGTCCTTTCCGTAACCAAGCATAAAACCTTCATGTGCTTTCGGTGCAAATTTAGAGTTGTGATGAGGATCTCTAATCCAACATTTAGCACCGGAGACTTTGAAATAACTCACATTGGGTTTCTTGTCAGTGAGGAGTTCATATGAAGTCTTCTTGAAGAATTTGTGAAGATATACCCTGTTGATGATGTGGCACGCAGTATCAATTACCTCAGTCCAGAAACGACGAGGTGTCTTGTATTCATCAAGCATAGTGCGAGCCATCTCAACAGGAGTCATGTTCTTGTGCTCCACGACGCCATTTTGCTGAGGAGTATAGGGAGCAGATAACTCATGAGTAATACCAAGTTTAGTCATCAAGAATAGTGTTCTTGAACTCAGTTCCATTGTCACTTCTGATGTGTTTGATCTTCACACCAAAGTTGGTTGAAGCCCTTGAGGAAAATCGTTTGAAGACTTCCTGCACTGCATGTTTGTAAGTGACAATATGCACCCATGTGTAACAAGAGTAATCATCAACAATAACAAAGCCATATAGAGATGCTCCATTAGAGAATGCAGAATAATGGTTAGGACCAAAGAGATCCATGTGAAGCAATTCAAATGGTCGAGTGGTAGTCATGATAGTCTTCGCTGGATGCTTGGCCTTGGTCATCATTCTAGCTTCACAGGCTCCGCACAAGTGATCCTTGAGGAATTTGACATTCTCAATGCCAATGACATGCTTCTTCTTCGTGAGCCTGTGCAAGTTCCTCAAGCCAGCATAACCAAGTCGTCGATGCCATAGCCAGCCTTCTGAAGCTTTTGCAAGTGGACATATAGCCGGTTGTGGTCCTGTAGAGAAATCAACAATATACAGATCTCCTCTCCTAAAGCCTTCGAAGACTTTGGACTTGTCAGCTTCCATGATCACAACACAACGATACTTGCCAAAGATAACAACCATATCAAGATCACAAAGCATTGAGACTGACATGAGGTTGTATCCTAAAGACTCGACAAGCATGACTTTGTCCATGTGTTGATCCTTTGAGATCGCAACCTTACCTAGACCCAATACCTTGCTTTTGCCTTTGTCAGCGAAGATGATATGCTTCATATGCGATGGAGATAAGGGAATATCCATCAATAGATTCTTGTCACCAGTCATGTGATTTGTACATCCACTATCGAGGACCCATTCATTGGCTTTGGGTTGATCATCCTGCAGATGAATTAGTGCAGCTTACGAACACATATACTTCATCAGTGAAGAATATGACATCAATTTCATTAGGCAATAGCACAGATAAAGTAGTATGAGGATGTGAGAAATGAAAGTTCATTTCTTCATGATTAGCCTGCGATCTTTCAGGCATATACAGGTCTGCACCAAATTCATCAGACATTTAAGTTCGTCTGGAGACCTGTCCCTGCATAAGAGATTAGTTCCTTTTCTTCACCACCCACATATGAAGGGATGGCAAAGAACTCATCATTCTGCGAGGTCCATGAGAGAACGGTGGCATAGAAGCCAGTCCACTTCGTTTCACATAAGAGGGGTTAGGGTAAGCATATGAATAAGCAGAAAAATTCTTCGAGGACTTATGAACATAATGGTTTGAAGAATAATGCACATATTCATTGCCCATAGATCTTCCCTGCGAAACAGAAGTGTTAGCACGATGATGTTCATGTGAGGATTTTTATCCATTTGAGGAATTTGATCCACGTGAGGAATTTGGTCCATATGAGGACTTGGATCCATATGAAGAATTTGGTTCATATGAAGAATTTGATCTTGAGTTCCTATTCTTCACAGGTGGTGTCATGATGACATTCACCTGTAGACTTTCAAGGCACCTTTTAGGAACCCAGATTTTCTTCATAGGGGGGTCGTTCCTGCAGTTAGTGCCAACATATCTAGCAAATACTTCACCATTCTGATTTTTGAACAGTTTATAGTTGGAGTGAAATGACTCATCAGAATAATGAGGAGATTCACATGTAAAGCGAGATAAAGTAGATGGATCTACTGGAGGTCCCTTTGCAGCAACCCATGAGGTTTTGGGATACTCCTCAGGCTTCCAGTATGTCCCATAAACATTGAGTTTCCTCTCAAAGGCAATACCCTCTTTCCTAGGGTTCCTATTGAGGATCTGCTTTTTAAGCACATCACAAAGAGCCTGATGCCCTTTGAGGCTTTTGTACATGCATGTCATATACAATTCCTTCAGCCCTGCATCATCAATGATACTAGCAATATCCTCATATGAGGAATTAGTGATAGCAGAGATAGTAGAAGAATTTGTAACATTAGAAGCATTTGAACATTCAGGTGAAGAATTAGCAGATTCACGTTTAATGCACTTCAAACATGGAGGAATGAATTCTTCCTGAGCAGCGCTGATTTGTTGAGCAAGTAATGAATCACGCTTCTTCTGAAGATCTTCATAACTCACCCTTAGCTTCTCAAGATCTTGCTTTCTTTGAAGTAATTCATAGGAAAGCTTCTCATGATCAGATAAGAGAGTGTTATGATGAGTTTGAAGGTTGTCAAACTTACACTGAAGTCTCTGAAGATTTTCAGTCAAGTTTTTAGTGCGATCCATTTCTTCACCCAACATATCATCACTTTTGTCTAGCTTGTTTTGTACCTTTTCAAAAGCCTTTTGTTGTTTCATAGCAATCTTAGCAAGTTTAGAGTAGCTAGGCTTGAGGTTTTCATCAGATTCATCCTCACTTGATTAAGAGGAGAGATATTTGAGTACCTTGGCACCCTTTGCCATGAAGCAATAGGTGGGAGTGTAGTCATCATTGTCGTTATCAGCCTTGTTGTAGTAGCCATTTTCTTCAGTGTTGATGATGGACTTGCTGACGAATGCAGTAGCGAGGGCTAGGCTCGCCACACCAGATTCTGACTCCTCAGATGCCTCCTCTTCCTCATGTTCCTCAGATTCAGCTTCAGAGTCCATTTCCTTGCCAATGAATGCCCAAGTCTTCTTAGAGCTGCTCTTCTTGTGAGATGAAGACTTTGAGGATTTTGATGATGAGGACTTTGAAGATTTCTTCTTCTTCTTTGAGTCCTCGGAATTGTAATCCTTGTATTTCTTCTTCTTTGACTCCTTTTCCCACTGAGGACAATCTTGAATGTAGTGACCAGGTTTCTTGCATTTGTGGCATAGCCTCTTCTTGTAGTCACGGGATGAGGAATCATCACTCCTTGAGGATTTTCGAAAACGACCAAGCCTTGAGATCTTCTGAAATTTCTTCACGAGCAATGCTAGCTCCTGGCTCAGTTCTTCAGGATCACCAAGGATGCTGCAAGAATCTTCACCTTCAGATTCAGAGACGGCCTTGGCCTTCAGGGCACATGATCTGCCATAGCTCGAACCATAGAGATCTCTCTTCTCAGCAAGCTGGAACTCATGAGTGTTTAGCCTCTCGAGGATATCAGCGAGATCAAGTGACTTGTAATCTCCACATTCTTGTATCATCAGTGCCAGTGTATCAAATGTGGAATCAAGCGATCTTAGCAATTTCTACACCACCTCATGGTCGGTGATGTCAGCGGCACCAAGTGCTTGAAGCTCATTTGAAATGTCAGTGAAGCGATCGAAGGTTTGCTGAACATTTTCATTGTCGAGTCTTTTGAAGCGGTTGAAGAGATTGCGAAGAACGTCAACTCGAGAGTCACGCTGTGTTGAGACTCCTTCATTGACCTTGGACAGCCTATCCCAGATAAGCTTAGCTGTCTCCAAAGCACTCACTCTGCCATACTGCCCTTTGCTCAGATGGCCACATATGATGTTCTTCGCTTGAGAATCGAGTTGCTTGAATCTCTTCACATTAGAAGCGTTCAGGGAAGGTGAGACAGTGGGAATGTCATTCCCCACAACATACTAGAGATCGTTGTCAATTGCCTCAAGATGCATACGCATCTTATTCTTCCAGTAGGTGTAGTCTGCCCATCGAAGGTAGGACACCCAGCAGAGACCTTGATCATACCTGCAGTCGACATAACTAAAACTCTAGGTGGTTAAACCAAAATCACATAGAACAAGGGAGTACCTTGCTCTGATACCAATTGAAAGTGCGTTAAGTCGACTAGAGGGGGGTGAATAGGCGATTTTTATGAATTCTTCACTGAGGAATTTCAGGGTGAGGAAATTCCTAATCGAAGAACTACTTGTAGTGGAATAAGTACTCAGATGCATACATGACATAACATAAACATGGACATCATGATGAAATGAAAACAGACACAGAGTACAGGAAGCGTAAGCACGGGATAAAATAGGATGAAGACAAACACTATGAAGAAATTGAACTGAGGAAATTGAGAAAGTCTTCACTCAAAGTCTTCAAACAGATACGAACAAGAGCACAACACAGTAATGAGGAAATGAAAGAGTTGAGGAAATAGAACCAGTAGGCTTGGTGAAGACAATGATTTGGTAGACCAGTTCCAACTGCTGTGACAGTTGTACGTCTGGTTGGAGCAGCTAGGTATTTAAACCTGAGGACACACAGTCCCAGACACATAGTCCTCACTGTATTCTCCTTGAGCTAAGGTCACACAGACCTCGCCCAATCACTCATGGTAAGTCTTCAGGTGACTTCCAAACCTTCACAAACTCGGTCACTCGGCGATCCACAATTTGCTCTTGGATGCTCAGACCATGACGCCTAACCGTCTGGAAGATGCACAATCTTCAAAGGTAACAAGCGTCGGATCCACGCAGGATCAATCTCTTTAGTGATGCTCAACAACTTTGGGTTTGTAGGTGTTTGGGTTTGGGTTTTCCTCACTTGACGATTTTCGCTCAAAGTCCTCGGAGGATGGGATGCTCTCAAATGACAAGTGTCAGTTTCTCTCGGAGCAGCCAACCAGCTAGTGGTTGTAGGGGGCGGCTATTTATAGCCTAGGGAGCAGCCCGGTATGATAAGACATAAATGCCCTTCAATGATATGACTGTTAGGTGGGTAGATATTTTGGGACAGCTGGCGCATAGCACAGCAACGGTCGGAAATTTGACTATCAAATTCCTCAGGGCTATCATGTTCCTCACTTGTAGGCAATCGGCACTGGCGAATTCCTAACTCCTCAGTCAAAACAAATTCCTCAGAGACCAGAAGAACTTCGTCTCTGTCACTAAAGAAATTGACTGAAGTGTATGAGATTTCCAAAGGCTTCACTTGAAGGGATTGCTACGTGTAGGATTTTGAGTTGAGCATCACTTGGAAAAAAAATCTTATTATTTCCTCGACCCCCTTTAACAGTACGGTGTTTGCTATTTCTCAAGAAAGAGAAAATGAAACTACGAAAACAGAAGTCTTCACGCTTCATGTTCCTCGAATGAATACTAAGTCTTCAAGATCACACCAATTTCTTCACTTTCAAAGTCTTCAGAATACCAAAATCTTCAGTCGGAGACATTCATTTTTAGGGATTGACTTTATCTGTAAATATCAAACTCCTCATAGACTTATAGACCTGTGTACACTCACAAACGCATTAGTCCCTTAACCTATAAGTCTTCAATACACCAAAATCACTAAGGGGCACTAGATGCACTTACACATGTCACATATTTTGATTGCGTGTGATGCTTAGTACGGCGGTAGCATTATAAGATGATCCCTCACTAAATTTCAAGGTATAAGTGTTCTCCCTGAGTATGCACCATTGCTACAGTTCATCGTGCCGAGACACCACGTGATGATCAGGTGTGATAAGCTCTACATTCACATACAACGGGTGCAGGCTAGTTTTGCACATGCAGAATACTCGGGTTAAACTTGATGAGCCTAGCATATGCAGATATGGCCTCGGAACACTAAGAACGAAAGGTCGAACATGAATCATATAGTAGATACGATCAACATAGAGATGTTCACCATTGAAAGCTACTCCATCTCACGTGATGATCGGACATGGTTTAGTTGATATGGATCACGTGATCATTTAGATGACTAGAGGGATGTCTATCTTAGTGGGAGTTCTTAATTAATATGATTAATCGAACTTTAATTTATCATGAACTTAATCCTGATAGTTTTTGCATATCTATGTTGTAGATCAATAGCTCGCGTATAGCTTCCCTGTTTTATTTTTGATATGTTCCTAGAGAAAAATAAGTTGAAAGATGATAGTAGCAATGATGCGGACTAGGTCCGTGATCTGGGGATTATCCTCATCGCTGCACAGAAGAATTATGTCCTTGATGCACTGCTAGGTGACGGACCTATTGCAGGAGCAGATACAGACGTTATGAACGTTTGGCAATTTCGGTATGATGACTACTTGATAGTTTAGTGCGCCATGCTTTATGGCTTAGAACCAAGACTTCAAAAACATTTTGAACGCCATGGAGCATATAAGATGTTCCAAGAGCTGAAATTCGTATTTCAGACTCATGCTCATGTTAAGATGTATGAGACCTCTGACAAGTACTTTGCCTACAAGATGGAGGAGAATAGCTCAACTAGTGAGCATGTGCTAAGAATGTCTGGGTACTACAATCGCTTGAATCAAGTGGGAGTTAATCTTCCGGATAAGATAGTGATTGACAGAGTTCTCTAGTCACTATCACCAAGTTACTAGAACTTCATGATGAACTATAATATGCAAGGGATGATGAAAACAATTCCCAAGCTCTTCGCGATGCTGAAATTGGCGAAGGTATAAATCAAGAAATAGCATCAAGTGTTGATGGTTAACAATACCACTAGTTTCAAGAAAAGGGTCAAAGGAAAAGAAAGGGAACTTCAAGAAAGAATGGCAAGGAAGTTGCCACTCCCGTGAAGAAACCCAAAGCTAGAACTAAGTCTGAAACTTAGTGCTTCTACTGCAAAGGGAAAGGTCACTGGAAGCGGAACTACCCCAAATGCTTGGCGGATAAGAAGGATGGCAAAGTGAACAAAGTAATATTTGATATGCATGTTATTGATGTGTACTTTACTAGTGTTCATAGTAACCCCAGGATATTTGATACCGGTTCAGTTGCTATGATTAGTAACTCAAAACAGGAATTGCAGAATGAACATAGACTAGTTAAGGGTGAGGTGATGATGTATGTTGGAAGTGATTCCAAGGTTGATAAGATCACCATCGCACACTCCCTCTACCTTCGGGATTAGTGTTGAACCTAAATAAATGATATTTGGTGTTTGCGTTGAGCATGAATATGTTTATTGCAATACGTTTATTCATTTAAGTCAGAGAATAATTGTTGTTCTGTTTACATGAATAAAACCTTCTATGGTCATACACCCAATGTGAATGGTTTATTGAATCTCGATCATAGTGATACACATATTCATAATATTGATGCCAAAAGATGCAAAGTTAATAATGATAGTGCAACATACTTGTGGCACTGTCGTTTAGGTCATATTGGTGTAAAGCGCATGAAGAAACTCCATGCAGATGGGCTTTTGGAATCACTTGATTATGAATCATTTGATACTTGCGAACCATGCCTCATGGGCAAGATGACTAAAACTCCGTTCTCCAGAACAATGGAGCGAGCTAATGACTTATTGGAAATAATACATACCGATGTATGCGGTCCAATGAGTGTTGAGGCTCGCGGCGGGTATCGTTATTTTCTGACCTTCACAGATGATTTGAGAAGATATGGGTATATCTACTTGATGAAACACAAGTCTGAAACATTTGAAAAGTTTAAAGAATTTCATAGTGAAGTGGAGAATCATCTAACAAGAAAATAAAGTTTCTACGATCTGATCGCAGAGGCGAATATTTGAGTTATGATTTTGGCCTTCAATTAAAACAATGTGGAATAGTTTCACAAACTCATGCCACCTGGAACACCATAGCATAATGGTGTGTCCGAACATCATAACCATACTTTATTAGATATGGTGCGATTTATGATGTCTCTTACCGATTTACCACTATCGTTTTGGGGTTATGCATTAGAGACAGCTGCATTCACGTTAAATAGGCACCGTCTAAATCCGTTGAGACGACACCGTATGAACTGTGGTTTAGCAAGAAACCTAAGCTGTCATTTTTAAAGTTTGGGGATGCGATGCTTATGTGAAAAAAATCAGCCTGATAAGCTCGAACCCAAATCAGAGAAGTGCCTCTTCATAGGATACCCAAAAGAAACTGTTGGGTACACCTTCTAGCACAGATCCGAAGGCAAGATCTTTGTTTCTAAGAATGGATCCTTTCTAGAGAAGGAGTTTCTCTCGAAAGAAGTGAGTGGGACGAAAGTAGAACTTGATGAAGTAAATGTACCTTCTCTCGAATTGGAAAGTAGTTCATCACAGAAATCAGTTCCAGTGATGCCTACTCAAATTAGTGAGGAAACTAATGATGATGATCATGAAACTTTAGATCAAGTTACTACTGAACCTCGTAGGTCAAGCAGAGTACGTTCCACACCAGAGTGGTATGATAATCTGGTTCTCGACGTCATGTTACTAGACCATGATGAACCTACGAACTATGAGGAAGCGATGATGAGCCCAGATTCTGATAAATGGCTTGAGGCCATGAAATCTGAGATAGGATCCATGTATGAGAACAAAGTATGGACTTTGATTGACTTGCCCGATGATTGGCGAGTGATGACCCACAAGTATAGGGGATCTATCGTAGTCCTTTCGATAAGTAAGAGTGTCGAACCCAACGAGGAGCAAAAGGAAATGATAAGCGGTTTTCAGTAAGGTGTTCTCTGCAAACACTGAAATTGTAGGTAACATATAGTTTTGTGATAAGATAATTATTTGTAACGGGTAACAAGCAATGAAAGTAAATAAAGTGCAGCAAGGTGGCCCAATCCTTTTTATAGCAAAGGGCAAGCCTGGACAATTTCTTATAATGAGAAAAGAGCTCCCGAGGACACATGGGAATTATCGTCAAGCTAGTTTTCATCACGCTCATATGATTCGTGTTCGGTACTTTGATAATTTGATATGTGGGTGGACCGGTGCTTGGGTACTGCCCTTACTTGGACAAGGATCCTACTTACGATTAACCCCTATTGCAAGCATCCGCAGCTACAAAAGAAGTATTAAGGTAAACCTAACCATAGCATGAAACTAATGGATCCAAATTAGCCCCTTACGAAGCAACGCATAAACTAGGGTTTAAGCTTCTGTCACTCTAGCAACCCATGATCTACTTATTACTTCCCAATGCCTTCCTCTAGGATCAAATAATGGTGAAGTGTCATGTGGTCGACGTTCACATAACACCACTAGAGGAGAGACAACACACATCTCTTCAAAATATCGAACGAATACCAAATTCACATTACTACTAATAGCAAGACTTCACCCATGTCCTCAGGAACAAACGTAACTAGTCACAAAGCATATTCGTGTTCATGATCAGAGGAGTATTAATTAATATGCATTAAGGATATGAACATATGATCTTCCACCAAGTAAACCAATTAGCATCAACTACAAGGAGTAATCAACACTACTAGCAACCCATAGGTACCAATTTGTGGTTTTGATACAAGATTAGATACAAGAGATGAACTAGGGTTTTGAGAGGAGATGGTGTTGGTGAAGATGTTGATGGAGATTGACCCCCTCCCGATGAGAGGATCGTTGGTGATGACGATGGTGATGATTTCCCCCTCTCGGAGGGATGTTTCCCTGACAGAGCAGCTCCGCCGGAGCCCTGCATTGGTTCCGCCAAGGTTCCACCTCGTGGCAGCGGAGTGTCGTCCTGTAAGCTTGCTTATGATTTTCTCGAGGGGAAAAGTATTCATACACTAGAAGATGGGCACCGGAGGGCCACCAGGGGGCCCAGGAGACAGGGGCACGCCCAGTAGGGGTGGGGCGCCCCCCACCCTCCTGGCCAGGGTGTGGGCCCCCTCTGGTATTTTCTTCGCTCAATAATTCTTATTAATTCCAAAAGTGACTTCCGTGGAGTTTCAGGAATTTTGGGGTTGTGTAGAATAGGTTTCCAATATTTGCTCCTTTTCCAGCCAGAATTCCAACTGCTGGCATCCTCCCTCTTCATGATAAACCTTGTAAAATAAGAGAGAATAGCCATAAGTATTATGACATAATGTGTAATAGCAGCCCATAATGCAATAAATATTGATATAAAAGCATGATGCAAAATGGACGTACCAACTCCCCCAAGCTTAGACCTCGCTTGTCCTCAAGAGGAAGCCAAGATCGAAAAATATGTCCACATGTTTAGAGATAGAGGTGTCGATAAAAATAAAATACGGACATGAGGGCATCATGATCATTCTTATAACAGCAACATATATAGATTTTGTCATATGATTTCTTATGCTCAAGTAACGATCGATTCACAATGTCAAGTATGGTTCATAAACTTCATTGGGAACTAACAAACTATAATCTCAATCATTGAAACAATTGCAATTTATCATAACATCAGAAAGAGTCAAGAATAGAGCTTTTCAGCAAGTCCACATACTTAACTATCATATAGTCTTCTACAATTGCTAACACTCACGCAATACTTGTGGTTATGGAGTTTTAATCGGACACTGAGAAAGATAGGGGTTTATTGTGTTGCCTCCCAATGTATTCAACTTTGGGTGATGTCAACAATAATAATTCATGCTAACTTACATCCAATTGGATATATATATCAGGATCTTTCCAACACAAGGTGCTTGCCAAAGGATAAAATGAAAAAGGGAAAGGTGAAGATCACCTTGACTCTTGCATAAAGTAAAATACATAAAGTAAAAGATAGGCCCTTCACAGAGGGAAGCAGAGGTTGCCATGTGCTTTTAGGGTTGGATGCACAAAATCTTAATGCAAAAGAACGTCACTTTATATTGCCACTTGTGATATGAACCTTTATTATGCAGTCCGTCACTTTTATTACTTCCATATCACACGATCGTATAAAGCTTATTTTCTCCGCACTAATAAATCATACTTATTTAGAGAGCAATTTTTATTGCTTGCAACATGACAACTTACTTGAAGGATCTTACTCAATCCATAGGTAGGTATGGTGGACTCTCATGGCAAAAACTGGGTTTAAGGATATTTGGAAGCACAAGTAGTATCTCTACTTGGTGCAAGGAATTTTTGGCTAGCATAAGGGGAAACGCAAGCTCAACATGTTGGGAAGATCAATGACAATATACTTTAACTGAGATGTGAGAAAACATAACCCATTACGTTGTCTTCCTTGTCCAACATCAACTCTTTAGCATGTCATACTTAATGAGTGCTCACAATCATAAAAGATGTCCAAGATAGTATATTTATATGTGAAAACCACTCTTTCCTTATTACTTCCTATTAATTGCAACGATGACCAAAACTATGTTTGCTAACTCTCAACAACTTTTAAGCCTCATACTCTTTATATGTGAAGTCATTACTATCCATAAAATCAATATGAACTCTTTTATTCTTTTTATTCTTTCTACTTCCTCAAGATCATAGCAAGAAAGCAAAGCCCTTGACTCAACACTAATCTTTATTATAGATAGCTCACGGACTCGATTACATAAAGAGATCACAAAGCAAAACTTAAAACTACTCGATACCAAAACTTCAATCTACTAGATCAAGACATTACTAAAAGGATCGAACTAAGTAAAATGGTAAAGATAGGAGTGTGATGTTGATACGATACCGAGGCACCTCCCCCAAGCTTGGCAGTTGCCAAGGGGAGTGCCCATACCCATGTGATTATGTCTCCTTCTTCATAGTTGGTGTTATGACCTTCTTGGCGATGATACCCCTCAGGATATGATTCTCCTCCGCGAGCTTATTGACTTGTTGTTTGAGGTCCATAATTTCTTTGTGGAGCTTGTCCGTAACGACTAAAGCTCCCTTTACACAAGGATGCTGCATAGCTTCTGGAGAACAAGTGACGCTCTTTTTCATGTTTTCATAAGAAAGAAATTTAACATTGGAAGGGATGACCGAATTTGGAATAGCCGAGCTCTGTAGTTCCCCCATCATGAATCCTTCTTGGAAGCGAGAGGTAACTTCTTGATCCTCCTCCATAGCATCTATCCTTTTCAAGTCGGACTCCATCTCATTCTTCGTTGGTGGTCCAAAGTGATAAGCATCGTTGTTTGCTTCTGGACCTGGCGTCGGGTGTGACACCCGACTCTCCCTGACTGACTCTTGAGAAGACATCTTGCTCTAAATCTGCGACAGAAACAGCTCGAAACAAAAATAGAAGATAATTGGGTGATATGGTGGTCAAAACCTTCGGGAGATTATATAATGAATTTTTACCAACAAAAATACGTAATGTGCAAGAAAACGGAGTCCGGGAGGCACACGAGGTGCCCACGAGACAGGGGGCACGCCCAGTAAGGGTGGGCACGCCCTCCACCCTCGTGGGGCCTCGTGTCCTTCCCGGATTACTTATTGCTTCTCAAAATTGTTAAATATTCCAAAACGGAGAAAAATTGCCATTGTAATAGTTTTGGAGTCGGTTTACTTACTGTACCACATACCTATTCCTTTTCGGAGTCTGAAACGTTCTGGAAAGTGTCCCTTATGTATTCCTCCGGGATTATGGTCTCAATAATATTAGTTTCAACATTGATAGGATTACCTCAGATATAATGTTTGATTCTTTGACCGTTCACCACCGTCGGACTTGTGCCTTCGAAGTTGTTGATTTTTATGGCACCGGAACGATAGACCTCCTTGATAACGTAAGGACCTTCCCATTTAGAGAGAAGTTTTCCTGCAAAAAATCTTAAACGAGAGTTGAATAGCAACACATAATCACCTACGTTAAATTCTCGCTTTTGTATTCTTTTTTCATGTCATATTTTAACTTTTTCTTTGAACAGCTTGGCATTCTCGTAGGCCTGGGTTCTCCATTCATCAAGTGAGCTAATATCAAATAACCTCTTCTCACCGGCAAGTTTGAAGTCATAGTTGAGCTTTTTAATAGCCCAATATGCTTTATGTTCAAGTTCAAGAGGTAAATGACATGCTTTTCCATAAACCATCTTATACGGAGACATACCCATAGGATTTTAACTTTTATATGCAGTTCTATAGGCCCATAATGCATCATCAAGTTTCTTGGCCAATTCTTTCTAGATCTATTGACAGTCTTTTGCAAAATTAATTTGAGCTCTCTATTGCTCAACTCTACTTGACCACTAGACTGCGGGTGATAAGGAGATGCAGTTCTATTGTTAACATCGTACTTAGCAAGCATCTTACGAAAAGCACCATGAATAAAATGTGAACCAGCATCAGTCATAAGATATCTAGGGACTCCAAACCTCAGAAAAATAACTTCTTTAAGCATTTTAATAGAGGTGTTATGATCAGCACTACTAGTTGGAATAGCTTCTACCCACTTAGTAACGTAATCAACAGCAACTAAAATATGTGTGTAACCATTAGAGGCAGGAAAAGGTCCCATATAATCAAAGCCCCGAACATCAAATGGTTCAATAACAAGAGAACAATTCATAGGCATTTCTTGACGTCTACTAATATTACCTATTCTTCGACATTCATCACAAGACAAGACAAACTTACGAGCATCTTTGAAGAGAGTAGGCCAATAAAAACCAGATTGTAATACCTTATGTGCAGTTCTATCTCCAGCGTGTTGTCCTCCATATGATTCAGAGTGACACTTGCGTAGGATCTGTTCCTGTTCATACTCAGGTACACAACGTCTAATAACACCATCTACTCCTTCTTTATAAAGGTGTGGGTCATCCCAGAAGTAATGTCTTAAATCATAAAAGAACTTTTTCTTTTGTTGGTATGTGAAACTAGGTGGTATAAATTTAGCAACAATGTAATTAGCATAATCAGCATAGCATGGAGCAGTACGAGAAGCATTACTGACCGCTAATTGTTCATCAGGAAAGCTATCATCAATAGGTAGTGGGTCATCAAGAACATTCTCTAGCCTAGACAAGTTGTCTGCAACGGGGTTCTCAGCTCCCTTTCTATCAATAATATGCAAATCAAATTCTTGGAGCAGGAGAACCCATCTAATAAGTTTAGGCTTAGCATCTTTCTTTTCCATAAGATATTTAATAGCAGCATGATCAGTGTGAATAGTAACTTTAGAATCAACAACATAAGGTCTGAACTTATCACATGCAAACACAACTGCTAAGAACTCTTTTCAGTAGTAGCATAATTTCCTTGGGCAGTATCAAGAGTTTTACTAGCATACTGGATAACATTCAATTTCTTATCAACTCTTTGCCCTAGAACAGCACCTACAGCATAATCACTAGCATCACACATAATTTCAAAGGGTAAATTCCAATCAGGTGGCTGAACAATAGGTGCAATGATCAAAGCTTTCTTAAGTATTTCAAATGCTTCTAGACAATCATCATCAAAGACAAAAGGAATATCTTTTTGCAATAAATTAGTCAAAGGCCTAGAGATTTTAGAGAAGTCCTTAATGAACCTCCTATAAAAACCGGCATGACCAAGGAAACTTCTTATACCTTTTATGTCCTTGGGACATGGCATCTTTTCAATAGCATCAACTTTAGCTTTATCAACTTCAATACCTCTCTCGGAAATCTTATGCCCCAAGACAATGCCTTTGTTAACCATAAAGTGGCAATTTTCCCAATTCAAGACAAGACTAGTGTCTTCACATCTCTGCTAAACTCGATCAAGGTTGCTCAAGCAATCATCAAAAGAGGATCCATAAACGGAGAAATCATCCATGAATACCTCACAAATCTTTTCACAAAAGTCAGAGAATATAGCCATCATGCATCTTTGAAAGGTAGCAGGTGCATTACATAAACCAAAAGGCATACGTCTATAAGCAAAAGTACCGAAAGGGCAAGTAAAAGTAGGTTTTGATTGATCCTCCGCTGACACAGGTATTTGAGAGAAACCAGAATAACTATCTAGAAAGCAGAAATGTGTATGTTTGGATAGTCTTTCTAGCATTTGATCAATAAAAGGTAAAGGGTAATGATCTTTTTAGTAGCTTTGTTTAATTTACGGAAATAAATTACCATCCTATAACCTGTAATAATTCTTTGCGGGATCAATTCATCTTTATCATTTGGAATGACAGTAATACCTCCCTTTTTAGGAACACAACGGACAGGACTTACCCATACACTATCAGCAACGGGATAAATTATACCTGCCTCAAGGAGCTTTAGTACCTCCTTCCTTACCACTTCTTTCATCTTATGATTTAATCGTTGTTGAGGATCCCTAACTGGTTTGGCATCTTTCTCCACTTTTGTTTTTTGTTGACATAGAGTGGGACTAATGCCCTTAAGATCATCCAAAGTATATCCAATATCAGCACGGTGCTTCTTCAGAGTTTTCAATAATCTTCCTTCTTCTTGCTCTGAAAGGTTAGCACTAATAATAATAGGATATATTTTCTTTTCATCAAGATAAGCATACTTAAGATTGTCAGGTAATGGTTTGAGCTCAAACACGGGATCAGCCATGAGTGGAGGGGGATCCCCTAGGATTTCAACAGGCAAGTTGTGTTTCAGAATAGGACCCTGTTGAAGGAATACTTCATCTATTTCTCTTCTTTCATTCATAAACATATCATTTTCATGGTCTAACAAATATTGTTCTAACGGATTAGTAGGAGGCACGGCAATAGAAGCAAGACCAATAATCTTATCCTTACTAGGTGATTCTTTATCACGGGGTTGTCTACGAAACTTAGCAAAATTAAACTCATGAGACATATCCCCTAAGCCAATTGTAATAACATCCTTTTTGCAATCAATCCTAGCATTAACAGTATTCAAGAAGGGTCTACCAAAAATAATGGGACAAAAGTCATCTTGTGGGGAACCAAGAACAAGGAAATCAGCAGGATATTTAACCTTCCCACTCAAGACTTCAACATCTCTAACAATCCCAACTGGCTTAATGGTGTCCCTATTGGCAAGCTTAATAGTAACATCAATATCTTCTAATTCAGCAGGTGCCATATGATGCATAATTTTTGTATATAAGTCAAAGGGTATTGCACTAGCACTAGCACCCATATCACATAAGCCATGATAACAATGATCTCCTATTTTAACAGAAATAACAGGCATGCCTACAATAGGTCTATGTATCTTAGCATCTGGTCTAGCAATATTAGCAGCCTGTTCATGGAAGTAAATAACATGCCCATCTAAATTATCATCCAAGAGATCTTTAACCATGGCAATACTAGGTTCAACTTTGATTTTCTCAGGAGGTGTATAAGTTCTAGTATTACTCTTATGAACAACATTTGAAGTTTTAGCATGATCCTTCATCCTAACAGGAAAAGGTGGTTTCTCAACATAACTAGTAGGGACAATAGGATCACTATAAGTGATAGTCTTTTCTTCAATTGTAATAGGTGAAACTACTTTTACTTCAATGGGAGGATTATATTTAAACCACTTCTCCTTAGGGAGATCAACATGAGTAGCAAAAAATTCACAAAAAGCAGCTACTATCTCAGAGTCAAGTCCATACTAAGCGCTAAATCCATGAAAAGCATCGGTATCCATAAAAGATTTAACACAATCAAACTTAGGTGTTATACCTGACTCCTTACCATCGTCGGAACCCCAATCTTGAGAGTTTCATTTAATTCTTTCTAATAAATCCCACTTGAATTCAGTAGTCTTCAGCATATAAGAACCAGCACAGGAAGTATCGAGCATGGTGCGATCATTGAGAGAAAGCCGAGCATAAAAATTTTGAATAATCATTTCTCTTGAGAGCTCATGATTGGGGCATGAATATAACATTGAATTAAGCCTCCCCCAAGCTTGAGCGATGCTTTCTCCTTCGCGAGGCCAAAAATTATATATGTAATTACGATCATGATGAACAAGATGCATAGGATAGAACTTCTGGTGAAATTCCAACTTCAATCGTTTATAGTTCCAAGATCCCGTATCATCACATAGCCTATACCATGTCAATGCATCTCCCTTCAAAGATAAAGGGAATACCTTCCTTTTGAAAACATCATCGGGAATACCTACAAGCTTAAATAATCCAAAAACTTCATCCACAAAGATAAGGTGTAAATCGGGATGCCATGTTCCATCTCCTGCAAAGGGATTAACTAGCAGTTTCTCTATCATACCCAAAGGAATCTCAAAGTAAATATTTTCAGTAGGTTCTGTAGGTTGAGGAGCAACTCTTTGCTCTACTGGTCGGGGTGAAGATACCCCGAACAAGCCCCTCAAAGGATTAGTTTCCATAGTAACAAGTGACAGCAAATCTCAGCACTCTATGTAAATGTTTCCTTACCAAGTTCCACTCACCAAAGGCGCTTCACTCCCCGGCAACGGCGCCAGAAAAGATTCTTGATGACCCACAAGTATAGGGGATCTATCGTAGTCCTTTCGATAAGTAAGAGTGTCGAACCCAATGTGGAGCAGAAGGAAATGACAAGCGGTTTTCAGTAAGGTATTCTTTGCAAACACTGAAATTGTAGGTAACAGATAGTTTTGTGATAAGATAATTTGTAACGGGTAACAAGCAATGAAAGTAAATAAAGTGCAGCAAGGTGGACCAATCCTTTTTGTAGCAAAGGACAAGCCTGGACAATTTCTTAAAATGAGAAAAAAGCTCCCGAGGACACATGGGAATTATCGTCAAGCTAGTTTTCATCACGCTCATATGATTAGCGTTCGGTACTTTGATAATTTGATATGTGGGTGGACCGGTGCTTGGGTACTGCCCTTACTTGGACAAGCATCCCACTTATGATTAACGACTATTGCAAGCATCAACAACTACAAAAGAAGTATTAAGGTAAACCTAACCATAGCATGAAACTAATGGATCCAAATCAGCCCCTTACGAAGCAATGCATAAACTAGGGTTTAAGCTTCTGTCACTCTAGGAACCCATCATCTACTTATTACTTCCCAATGCCTTCCTCTAGGATCAAATAATGGTGAAGTGTCATGTGGTCGAGTTCACATAAAACCACTAGAGGAGAGACAACATACATCTCATCAAAATATCGAACGAATACCAAATTCGAATGACTACTAATAGCAAGACTTCACCCATGTCCTCAGGAACAAACGTAACTACTCACAAAGCATATTCATGTTCATGATCAGAGGAGTATTAATATGCATTAAGGATCTGAACATATGATCTTCCACCAAGTAAACCAATAAGCATCAACTACAAGGAATAATCAACACTATTAGCAACCCACAGATACCAATTTGTGGTTTTGATACAAGATTGGATACAAGAGATGAACTAGGGTTTTGAGAGGAGATGGTGCTGGTGAAGATGTTGATGGAGATTGACCCCCTCCCGACGAGAGGATCATTGGTGATGACGATGGTGATGATTTCCCCCTCCCGGAGGGAAGTTTCCCCGACAGAATAGCTCCGCCGGAGCCCTAGATTGGTTTTGCCAAGGTTCCGCCTCATGGCGGCGGAGTTTCGTCCCGTAAGCTTGCTTATGATTTTTTTTCCAGGGTAAAAGCCTTCATATAGCAGAAGATTGGCACCAGAGGGCCACCAAGGGGCCTAGGAGACAGGGGGGGCGCCCAGTAGGGGTGGGCGCGCCCCCACCCTCCTGGCCAGGGTGTGGGCCCCCTCTGGTATTTTCTTCGCTCAATAATTCTTATTAATTCCAAAAGTGACTTCCATGGAGTTTCAGGATTTTTGGAGTTGTACAGAATAGGTTTCCAATATTTGCTCCTTTTCTAGCCAGAATTCCAGCTGCCGGCATCCTCCCTCTTCATGATAAACCTTGTAAAATAAGAGAGAATAGCCATAAGTATTGTGACATAACGTGTAATAACAGCCCATAATGCAATAAATATTGATATAAAAGCATGATGCCAAATGGACGTATCAGCGAGCCATTGAGAATAAATGGATCTTCAAGAGGAAGGCGAACGCTGATAGTAGTGTTACTATCTACAAAGCTCGAATTGTCGCAAAAGGTTTTCCACAAGTTCAAGGTGTTGACTACGATGAGATTTTCTCACTCATATCGATGCCTAAAGTCTGTCTGAATCATGTTAGCAATTGCTGCATTTTATGAAATCTGGCAAATGGATGTCAAAACTGCATTCCTTAATGGATTTCTTAAAGAAGAGCTGTATATGATACAACTAGAAGGTTTTGTCAATCCTAAAGGTGCTGACAAAGTGTGCAAGCTCCAGCGATCCATCTATGGACTGGTGCAAGCATCTCGAAGTTGGAATATACGCTTTGATGAGGTGATCAAAGCATATTGTATTATACAGACTTGCGGTGAAGCCTGTATTTACAAGAAAGTGAGTGGGAGCACGACAGCCTTTCTAATAAAGTATATGTGAATGACATATTGTTGATTGTGAATGATGTAGAATTTTCTGGAAAGCATAGAGGAGTGTTTGAAAGGAGTTTTTCAAAGAAAGACCTCAGTGAAGCTACTTACATATTGGGCATCAAGATCTATAAAGATAGATAAAGACGCTTGATAAGACTTTTGATGAGTACATACCTTGATAAGATTTTGAAGGAATTCAAAATGGATCAGTCAAAGAAGGAGTTCTTGCCTGAGTTGTAAGGTGTGAAGTTGAGTAAGACTCAAAACCCGACCACGGCAGAAAATGGAAAGAGAAAGAAAGTCATTCCCTATGCCTCAGTCATAGGTTCTATGAAGTATGCTATGTTGTGTACCAAACCTATTGTGTACCTTGCCATGAGTTTGGCAAGGGGGTACTATAGTAATCTAGGAGTGGATCACCGGACAGCGGTCAAAGTTATCCTTAGTTACCTAAGAGGACTAAGGAAATATTTCTCGGTTATGGAGGTGATAAAGAGTTCGCCGTAAAGAGTTACGTCGATGCAAGCTTTTACATCAATCGAGATGACTCGAAGTATCAATCTGGATACATATTGAAAGTGGGAGAAATTAGCTAGAGTAGCTCCATGTAGAACATTGTAGACATAGAAAATTTGCAAAATACATACGGCTCTGAATGTGGCAGACCTGTTGACTAAACTTCTCTCACAAGCAAACCATGATCACACCTTAGTACTCTTTGAGTGTTAATCACATGGCGATGTGAACTAGATTGCTGACTCTAGTAAACCCTTTGGGTGTTAATCACATGGTGATGTGAACTATTGGTGTTAAATCACATGGCGATATGAACTAGATTATTGACTCTAGTGCAAGTGGGAGACTGAAGGAAATATGCCCTAGAGGCAATAATAAAGTTGTTATTTTATATTTCCTTATATCATGATAAATGATTATTATTCATGCTAAAATTTTATTAACTAGAAACTTGATACATGTGTGAATACATAGACAAAACGGAGTGTCCCTAGTATGCCTCTACTTGACTAGCTCATTAATCAAAGATGGTTAAGTTTCCTGACCATAGACATGTGTTGTCATTTGATGAACGGTATCACATCATTAGAGAATGATGTGATGGACAAGACCCATCCGTTAGCTTAGCATTATGACCGTTTAGTTTTATTGCTATTGCTTTCTTCCTGACTTATACATATTCCTCTGACTATGAGATTATGCAACTCCCGAATACCGGAGGAACACCTTGTGTGCTATCAAACGTCACAACCTAACTAGGTGATTATAAAGATGCTCTACAGGTGTCTCCGAAGGTGTTTGTTGAGTTGGCATAGATCAAGATTAGGATTTGTCACTCCATGTATTGGAGAGGTAACTCTCGGCCCTCTTGGTAATGCACGTCACTATAAGACTTGCAAGAAATGTGACTAATGAGTTAGTTGCGGGATGATGCATTACCGAACGAGTAAATAGACTTGCCGGTAACGAGATTGAACTAGGTATGATGATACCGATGATCGAATCTCGGGCAAGTAACATACCGATGACAAAGGGAATAATGTATGTTGTTATTGTAGTTTGGCCGATAAAGATCTTCGTAGAATATGTAGGAGCCAATATGAGTGTCGGTGTACAAAAGTAGGGGCTCTCCTTTTGACCCCTTTACTTGTGCACGGGCAGTCAGAGCCACGCGGTGTGGCCACACGTAGCAGGGCAAAGGAGGGAAGCCGGAGATAAGCCGAAGGCTCGAGACGAACAAGGCAACATCAAGGACCAAGGCCACAAAGTGCAGATGGGCGAAGTAGGTTTCCCCGGCAAGCCCCTTGCCGGGGCAGCTCACCCACACCAGCGGAGCGCGCCACCCTTGAGCCACGGCCTCCAACGCCAACAACCACGTTGGACCAGGGCTCGGGAGGCACCTCCATGGTGGCATGCAGATCTTTGTGAAGACATAGAATGCTCAAGATCAGATGAGGGTTGAGAAGCAACAATCCTCACCAAGATCCTTACCGAAGGAACCCACAAGGCCCCCGGCAAGATCCTTGACAGGGACACTAGCGCGGCACGGCATGATCCTTGCCAGAGGCGACAGCAGGGCCACTACCAGGGCCACACCAACCAACTCTCTGCCGCCGTTCGCATGCAGTTGCCAGCCCAACCAGGTGGGCAGGCACCTGCGTGGCAACATGCAGCTTCCAGGCCAACTCAACACACACCTGTGTGGCGGCATGCAGATCTTCGTGGAGGCTCCACCACCGCGCCACCTTAGCTGCTTGCCGGCCTACATGGCACCGCACGCATCGCTGGCCAGGGGCGCATGTCGAAGCGAGGAGGAGCAGCGACGGATGGGACGGGCCTCGCTCCCATCCCCGATAAAGTGAGGGACACCTAAGCCATGCATTAAATGCATCTTGTCCTGTAATACGGGCGATAAGCTCGCAATACTGTAGGCCCTTCCACCTCCTGTGTGCCACTGTGGCAGCCCCTTTCGCCTATAAAAGGAGGCCCATGGCATACAGGAAAAGGATTCGGCTCTTTTGACCCAGGCAGTACCCATTGCTAGTTTGAGAGCTCGAGAACACTCAATACATCCACCAAAGCAGGACTAGGGTTTTACGCATCCTCGCGGTCCGAACCTGGTTAAACGATCCCCGTGTCAATTACTAATCCTGCTCTTCTCACAACCCCGCGCCCTGCAACCATAGTAGGGATTCTTGTGATCCCATAGGTGTCGTTCCCCACCGACATCTTTGGCGCGCCAGGTAGGGGGGCGCAATTGTGAGAATCTGGTCTAGCAGTTGACCTAGTTGTTCTTCACCGCCATGGCTCCTAAGAAGAAGACGACCACGGGGATCGGTTCGTCTGGGCCGGATTGCCAGTACCGGTGCGGAACAGTAGCGGGCCAGTCGCGGAGAGGACCCGTGGCGCGGCCCGCGAATATCCACATCACCCTGGCGGTCCAGGACTGGCGAGTGGCGTTGTTCGCGCGCCAGGCGACGAGCCACCAGTCGTGGGCTCCAGAGACGGGGTCGGGCCCCCCACTGGCGGCGCGGGGCCCTCCAAGGGCGCCGCCATCCCGCCAGACGACAGTGTGGCGGCCTCCAAGACTCCTACACCGGCACCCACAGCGCGCTCTTCTCAGGTTGTGCAAAACGAGCAGCACCGCCCTGCTGGTGACCCTGGGCGCCGTCCTGGGAAGAGTCCCATGCGCCCTTCACGTGATGAGGAAGGCCAGCATGCGTGCCGAGGTGCTGACGGGGATGGCGAACGGCTACTGGGCCGTGACGCGGCTCCTTCTAACGCGGTTAGAAGTCAAGGCGCATCGCGGTCCACCCAGCTTTCGCCACCACCCATGCCAGCAGAAGCCCTAGCAAGTGCGCAGCTGCTCCTCAATTTTCCTCCCGTCGCGGATAAGCTCGACGAATGGAGGTCCACCGTCCAGAGCCTTGTCTGCATCGCTAACAACGATGAGTTGCGGCCAGTGGGACCCATAGGCCGTCGCTCCGCCGGGCCACCACGGGCCTGAGGCGATGCGGCCACGGTGCACTCCCCTCCTCCATCCCGACCACCGCGGGTGTCGGTCCGTCGTGACGACGCTCGTGATGATATCTCCATAGCGTCGTCCGACCCGCGAACCCACCGCGACTAGCGCCATGTTCTTCGGGAGCGAGTTCATGAAGACGCTTGAACCACCATCGAGCACCGGCGTGACCCACGCCACCAGTCGGAGAGGCGGGCAGGGCCCACTACGAACCACCCAGCACCGGGAGGCTATGGTGGCCTACCTTACGAGGTAGGTTGTCCAGCCTACACCCATGAGCTGTGACAGTTCCAGTTGCCCTCCTACCGCATGTTCAAGCCCGACGTTGGCGAAAAGTACAACAGCAAGACTCACTCGTCGGAGTTCCTCGGCATCTACACCATCGCAATGCAAGCTGCTAGGTCCTGCGATGACAAGGTGCTTGCCAATTACTTTCTGTTGGCACTCAAGCCCAATGTTATGTCATGGTTGATGCACTTGCCAGTAGACTCCATTTCTTCTTGGGCGGATCTGTGTCATGAGTTTGTTGGCGCCTTTACCGGAGGCCACCAAGCTCATGGCCAGGCGAGTGATCTGCATATCATCCCCCAGAAGGAAGGAGAAAACTTGCGCAAGTACATCTAAAGGTTTAGCCGAGTGCAGTATAACATCCCCGACGTTCATCCTGCTGCCGTGATCAGTGCATTCCATCAGAATGTGCGCAACCGTAAGATGCGTGAAGAGTTGGCGATGAACAAGGTGAGGGATGTGGCCGAACTTTATGTTCTGGCCGATCGATGCGCTCGCGCTGAAGAGGGAAGGAAGTACCCCGGCGAAGACACCAGCGTGGAAACCGACTCCACGGATGATACCGCCGCCCCGGCGAAGAAGGGCTGGCGCCGTAACAGGAAGCGCAGTGGCAAGACCGTGCTTGCCGTTGTGTTTTTTAATGATACGGCGGCCACCGAGAAGCCTAAGGCAAGTGACCCCGGCAAGGAGGTTGCCGGGTGTGCCGCTTGCCGGGCCTTGGCGGCTGCCGACAAGCCAGGAGGCTCCGACAAGCAGTATTGCAAGATTCACCGCACCAAAGGCCACGATCTCCAGAACTGCCAGCAAGTAGAGCTGCTCATTGAGAAGCAGAAAGCCGAGTATGAACGAATGGATAAGGAGAAGGGTCAAGAGGTGCCGAAGGATCCGGCAAGAAGCGTGGAGGCCAAGGAGGCCGCCGCAGCAAAGATAATCAGTAGGAGAGGCCCGCCAGGGGCTACGACAAGAAGCAGGAAGACGATGATCATGACGAGGACGATGAGTCCGGCGACCACCAGTTTCAGAAAGCCAGAGAAGCCATGTGCGTCGACGGAGGCGCCTCGCTGCATACATCCCACCGCCAGCTCAAGAAGTGGGAGCGTGAGATCACAGCGGTGGAGCCATCGGTCGACGCACGAAAGCCGCTAAGGTGGTCCAGCACGCCAATCATCTTTGACATCGAGGACCACGCTGACCGCACTACCGCGGTCGGGTGCTTGCCGTTGTTGGTCTCATCAACAATCCGCAACCTCAAGGTGATGAAGATGCTGGTTGACGGTGGGGCCGGTCTGAACTTGATCTCGCCTGTTGTGATCAAGAGGCTGCAAATCCCTGATGGAGACCTCGAGGAGACGGGCATGTTCCAAGGGGTCAACCCGGGGAGGAGCCAGCCAAAAGGAAAGGTCACGCTACCCGTGACGTTCGGAGGTGAGCTGAACCACAGGACGGAGAGGATTATCTTCGATGTAGCCGAGATCCCCTTGCCCTACAACCGGATCCTCGGCCGCCCGGCACTAATCAAGTTCATGGCAGCTTCACATTACGCCTACAACATGCTGAAGATGCCCGGGCCGATGAACATCATGACCGTCCCCTCCGACAAGAAAGATGTGTTGATTTGCACCGACCAACTCTACCAGGAAGTAGTTGCAGCAGTTGCCACCAAGGCACCTGCTCCTGCCGCCAAAGCCTCGGGACAGAAGAAGACCGGCGAGACCCCTCGCACCTACTCTAGCAAGCGCACCTCTTCGGGCTGTTGCGCTCCCGTTGAGGAAGTGCCAGAGAGCTCCGCTGGCAAGAGCAAGAAGTCTAGAGCTGCACCACCAGAGACCAAGAAGGTGCCCGTCAAGAAGGACAACACGGGGGGAGCTTTCACCATAAGCTCCACCCTCGACAGCAAATAGGAAAGAGTGCTCGTCACTTTCCTGTGGGCAAATGTCGATGTGTTTGCATGGCAAGCCTCTGACATCCCCGGCGTTCCCAGGGAAGTGATTGAGCACCATCTTGCTATCTATCCTCATGCGCGGCCCATCAAGCAGAAGGTCAGAAAGCAAGCTCTGGAAAGGCAGGAGTTCATCATGGAGGAGATCAGGAAACTAGAGGCGGTAGGCTTGGTAAGAGGAGTACTCCATCCGACGTGGTTGGCCAATCCGCTAGTGGTGCGCAAGGCAAATGGGAAGTGGAGACTGTGTATTGACTACACAGACATCAATAAGGCTTGTCCCAAGGATCCCTTCCCGTTGCCGCGCATTGACCAGATTGTTGACTCCACGGCTGGGTGTGACCTGTTATCATTCCTCGACGCGTACTCGGGATACCACCAGATCTTCATGATAAAAGAGGACGAGGAGAAGACAGCATTCATCACCCCATGTGGTACGTACTGCTTTTTACGGATGCCTTTCGGGTTGAAGAGTGCTGGCTCAACCTTTGCAAGAGTGGTCCAAATTGGTTTTGAGCCCCAGCTACATAGAAATATGGAAGCTTATATGGATGACATAGTGGTCAAAACCAAGGACAAAGCAACGCTTATGCAAGATCTGGGGGAGACATTTGCAAACCTGCGCAAGATCAACCTCAAACTGAACCCTGAGAAGTGTGTCTTCGGCGTCTCGTCTGGCAAGCTTCTCGGATTCTTTGTGTCCCAGCGCGGGATTGAAGAAAACCCAGATAAGATCAAGGCCATTGAGTAGATTGAGGCACCCAAATGGATCAAGGACGTGCGTCGGCTCACTAGCTGCGTTGCCGCCATGAGCCGATTCATCTCCAAGTCCATGAAGCGTGCCCTTCCTTTCTTCAAGATCTTGAAGAAAGCGGGGCCAGTGGAGTGGACCCCAGAAGCCGAGGCGGCACTGCAAGATTTGAAGAATTACCTCTCCTCTACCCCGGTGTTGGTTGCGCCCAAACCACAAGAACCGTTGTTGTTGTATCTAGCGGCAAAAAATCAGGTGGTTAGCGCCGCACTAGTGGCACAGAGAGAGGTCGACGAAGAGGCAGCAGCAGCGGCAGACTCAACAGATGACAAGCCGGAACCCTCTCCGGCAGGGCTCGGTCCCGGCAAGACTGAGTCCCCGGCAGAGGCTGGCGCCAGTGCGACAGGACCCACGCAAGCGGGTGAAGTGGCGCAAAAGAAGAAAACGGTGCAGCACCCTGCCTACTTCGTCATCTCCCTCTTGCAGGGGACTAGGTCGAGGTACTCAGGTGTGCAAAAGCTGCTCTTCGGCCTCCTTATGGCCTCGAGGAAGCTGCGCCATTACTTCCAAGTGCACGAGATCACGGTGGTCACCCGCCTCCCATTGCAACGGATACTGCATAACCCCGATGCAACGGGAAGGATCGTGGAATTGGCCCTGGAGCTGTCAAGTTTCGGTTTGAAGTTCGAAAGTACCTCGACGATTCAGAGCAGAGTCTTGGCGGAGTTTTTTGCAGAATGGACCTCGACGCCCGACGAAGAGGTGCAGGAGACCACTCTCCCTGACAAGGAAACGAGCCGCAACTAGATCATGTACTTTGATGGTGCCTTCTCGCTGCAAGGCGCCGGTGATGGTGTGCTGCTTGTCGCACCCACCAGAGAGCACCTCAAGTATGTCATCCAGATGCACTTCCCCCGGGAGATGTCAACCAACAACACCACCGAGTACGAGGGTTTTCTTGCCAGTCTCAGGATCGCGGCAGACCTTGGAGTTGAAAAGCTCATCGTCAGGAGCGACTCACAGCTCGTCATCAGGCAGATCAACAAAGATTATCAACGCCCGTGGATGGAAGCTTACGTAGATGAGGTGAGGAAACTAGAGGAGCGCTTTGACGGTATACAAGCGGAGCATGTCCCTCAGACGGAGAACGACATCGCCGACTACCTGTCAAAGCGCGCTTCCCTCAAGCTACCTGTGGAACCAGGAACTTTTGTGTTTCAGTTAACTTAACCATCCGTTGAGCCGTCAACCGGGCAGAGCAAGCGGAGGAAGCTAGGCTTTGGCAAGTACTTCCCCACCGATCTCCCCGGAGCCACCGGCGAAGATGTTGCCGTGGATGCCGATCGTGCCGCAGGGCAACCGACTCCTGCAGGACCTCAGGTCATGGCCGTAGAGACGGCCGCTCCCGTCGCACAAGAGATGCCTTTGGTCCTTGTTGTCGAGCCACAGGCTTCGGCATGGGCACAACACACCGTCTGTTTCCTCCAAAAAGGAGAGCTTACTAAGGAGTAGGAAGAGGCAGAAAGAGTAGCCCGCCGATCTGCTCTATACCAATTCGTTGATAATGTATTGTACAGAAAAAGACCGAATGGGGTGAAATTAAAGTGCATATCCTGACAGGAAGGACTAAAGCTGTTGGCGGAGATACACAGAGGCATATGTGGCTCCCACATAGGGTCGAGGGCCCTTGCCGGCAAGGCTTCTTCTGGCCCGCCGCCCTCCAGGATGCGACAGCGCTAGTAACCAAGTGTGAAGCGTGCCAGATCCATTCGAAGAAGCTTCATCAACCAGCTCAAGCCCTTCAAACTATCCCTCTCTCCTGGCCCTTCTCGGTCTAGGGGCTCGACATATTGGGCCCCTTCCCCCGTGCTATCAGGGGCTTTGAGTACTTGTACGTCGCAATCGACAAGTTCACAAAGTGGCCAGAGGTGGAAGCGGTGAGGAAGGTGATAGCGCAATCAGCCATCAAGTTCTTCAAGGGACTAGTGTGCCGTTTTGGGGTGCCGAACAGGATCATCACCGACAATGGCACACAGTTCACAAGCCATGCCTTCATGCAATACATTGAGGATCTCGGCAACAGGGTCTGTTTTGCTTCCGTGGCACATCCACGGAGCAACGGCCAAGCGGAGAGAGCAAATGCTGAAGTTCTGCGAGGCTTAAGAATGAAGACTTTTGACAGGCTGCGCAAGAGTGGAAGGCGCTGGATTGATGAGCTGCCGGCGGTTCTTTGGTCGATCAGAACGACGCCAAATCGAGCCACTGGCCAGACACCCTTTGCCCTGGTTTACGAGGCAGAAGCAGTTCTCCCCACAGAACTCATATACGGGTCACCTCAAGTGCTCTCTTATGATGAGCTTGAGCAAGAGCGATTGTGGCAAGATGACGCAACACTCCTTGAGGAAGATCGTCTCCGGGCGGCTGTGAGAGCAGCACGCTACCAGCAAGCCTCGCGCCGCTACCATAGCCGCAAGGTTCATGCTCGGAGCTTTGAGGAAGGCGACCTTGTTCTTTGGCATGTTCAGTCGGCCAAGAATTCCAACAAGTTGACGCCGAAATGGGAAGGCCCTTATCGGGTAACACGAGTCACCAGGCCCGGCGCAGTCCGGCTGGAGACCGAAGATGCCGTTCCAGTGAGCACTCCTGGAACATCGGGCATCTCCGCAAGTTTTACCCATAAGGCGCAGCTGCCGGGCCTCCCAACAAGCCACCCTTTTGTACAAGCCTTGCCGACAAGGCATGTAACCCTTTGTACAAAGCCAGGCGCAGACCCTGAGCATAAATAGACGAAGCGCTCGCGCCCTAAGTTATAGCATGCATGCTAGGTTGAGTCTCTTCCTTGTTTGGGGTGATAGTTCTTAGCGGCGGCTAACCCCTAGCTTAGAGGTCGAGTGCGCGTCTCTCTGTTCTTCTCTGTCTTCTTTGGTTCGCAGGGCACATAAGTATTCTTGCCGAGCTATTTTGGAAGAAAGGGGACGGACCGACGTCCGGCCCCCGGCAAGCCAAAGTTGTCGGGGGCTGCAAGAACAAGGATCCATCCGCGGCAAGCCAAGGTTGCTGGGGGCTGCAGATCCAGATAAGTTCTCTATCCTCTATCATGCATTTCGTTATGGACTGGGATGTGTGGAACCTCGTTTCATTTCTAAGCTACCGTGCTCCCCTTCTTCGGCACCCAAGGATTATCCCCTGGGTCCGAATTTTGTCGTAGCCACGGCAGCAAAGAAGAGGAACGAGGAGCCTAAGCCCACCTCATCCCTGCCTCCGCCAAAGGGCGTAAGAAAGGTCGAGCGAGGTGGGGGGACGGCAAGGCCTGTTTCCGGGCGGGAAAACGTTTATCTTAAAAAATAACGAGGATTCTCTCCTTGTCGTGGGTTCCACCCGCGAATGAGAAACCCGGCAAACATCCCTTTTTCATTAAAAAACATCCCAGATAGGTACAGTCCATACGGAATGAAAAACATGAGCAAGGGAATTACAAGTTCCAAAGTTAACAAAGGCCCGAAGGCTTACAAGACTAAAAAGAGATAAGATGCCCGTAATCCCTTTCTTGTCCCTCTCCTCAGGAAATGAAACAAGAAAGAAGAAGGGCAAAAGGGGCGCCTAGGCGAGGTACGAGCAGTAGAAGACACCAAGAGAACATGCCGACGGTCGCCTAGGAGAGGGTCGGCGGTTGCGGCACCGGGGAAAGAGCTGGAAGATAAGGCAGCGGTCCGTCAATGAAGGTGTCGGTGCCTGCGTACTTCGACTTGACGGCCCGCCACCCGCCTTCTTTGCCTTCCCCAGCTTCCCTATGCCAGCCGCCCAAGGAGGCAGCCTCGAGAAGTCCAAGGAGTCGGCCCCTCCCCCGGCGGGTCCCGCCGGAGGAACGGCCAGGTACAGATGTTGCTGCTGCCGAACCCGCCCAGGCACGGGGCATCCGACACCTAGTCGGACTCGTCCCCGTCATCTGCCCCGCTGTCCTCCTCGTCACTCCCGCTCGAGGAAGTGCTCCCGTTGTCGGAGGAGGTCTCCACGCAGCACTTCAAGCGAGTTCCAAGATCTCCAAAGACCTTGACGGAGAGCAGGCCGTTCCCCATTAATTTGAAGAAGAGAACGAGCCCCACCATCAAGTTGTGGACACGGGCGAAGGTCTTCCACCCTCGGCGGAGATACATGGCGTGAGGGGCGAGGAACTCGACATCGGCCCACGTGTCGCTGTTCCCACAACCCCTCATATGCAGCTGCAGCACCTGCGGCGGATCCAGCTCCATCTCCCGCGCAAATGGAGTCGGGAGGCGAAGACGACGACGCGGTGGCTGGCGCAGCCTGATGAAGAACTCACAAGGGTTGTCCCCGACGTGGCCCTCCATCGGAGGAGGGGCCACTGGTGGAGGCGAGGCCGATCTGCCGCCCCATCCTCCTCTCCCTCGACCGCCACGACGGCCTCGACCTCGCCCCCTCCCCCTCCCTCTAGCGGCTGGCTCCGCCGCCACGAGCTCTTGGGGAGGAGCGATGCGTTGTCTGGCCGAGACCCTCGCCGCCACCGATGAAGCGTCGCCGCGCCCCCTCACCATGACAGAATAAAGGAGGAAGTGGGAATGGGGAGAGGCAGATGGCGAAGGATTGAGAGGCGCCGTTCCGTCCGCTCCCCTCTTTATAAAGGTGCAGGGGCGAGGCTCGGCCGCCCCCTCTCGGCCAATCCGGCCCGTTGAAGTGACAGCAAGCGGGGCCGTCGACCGCCCTCCCCGCTCCATTGAAGGCGCATGGGAATCGACCCACACGTGCGCGACTTCCCACATCCCACGTGCCTATCATTCGCTTTGCATCGCGCATGCAGCAAATGTGGCGCGAGGGATGGGCGCAGTGGGACACGTGGAGCGACGGTTCCCAAGTGTGGACAGTAAATGAACAGCGGCCCTGCGATCTCAAAGAGACACGCAAGCCGCCTCTTTACTGTCCACCACAAGATGACGCCAGCATGCTTCCGTCATGCACGCGCGCGCGACCCCCACGTCACGCATTCAACGCAGGTCGTGGGGAAGCGCAGCGGACGGAGCAGTTACCACGGTAAAATCCGCCCCGCCTGCCCGTGCACCATTCTGGGCCTGGCCCAACAACGTGTCGCGCTTATGTATGGCCCAGGCCCAGGGGCTCCTGTCGGTGTACAAAAGTAGGGCTCTCCTTTTGACCCCTTTACTTGTGCATGGGCAGTCAGAGCCACGCGCCGTGGCCACACATAGCAGGGCAAAGGAGGGAAGCCGGAGAGAAGCCGAAGGCTCGAGACGAACAAGGCAACATCAAGGACCAAGGCCACAAAGTGCAGATGGGCGAAGCAGGTTTCCCCGGCAAGACCCTTGCCGGGGGCAGCCTCCGCAGCCCCGGCAAGCCCCTTGCCGGGGCAGCTCGCCCACACCAGCGGAGCGGGCCACCCTCGAACCACGGCCTCCAACGCCAACAACCACGTTGGACCAGGGCTCGGGAGGCACCTCCATGGTGGCATGCAGATCTTTGTGAAGACATAGAATGCTCAAGAACAGATGAGGGTTGAGAAGCAACAATCCTCACCAAGATCCTTGCCGAAGGAACCCACAAGGCCCCCGGCAAGATCCTTGCCGGGGACGCCATCGCGCCACGGCAAGACCCTTGCCGGGCCACCCGGCAAGACCCTTGCCGGGCCACCCAACAAGACCCTTGCCAGAGGTGACAGCAGGGCCACTACCAGGCCCACACCAACCAACTCTCCGCCGCCGTTCACATGTAGTTGCCAGCCCAACCAGCTAGGCAGGCACCTTCCTGGCAACATGCAGCTTCCAGGCCAACTCAACACACACTTGCGTGGCGGCATGCAGATCTTCATGGAGGCTCCACCACCACGCCACCTCAGCTGCTTGCCTGCCTACATGGCACTGCATGCATCGCTGGCCAGGGGCGTGTGTCGAAGAAAGGAGGAGCGGTGATGGACGGGACAGGCCTCGCTCCCATCCCTGATAAAGTGAGGGACACCTAAGACATGCATTAAATGCATCTTGTCCTGTAATACAGGCGATAAGCTCGCAATACTGTAGGCCTTTCCACCTCCTGTGTGCCACTGTGGCAGCCCCTTTTGCCTATAAAAGGAGGCCCATGGCATACAGGAAAAGGATTTGGCTCTTTCGAACCAGGCAGTACCCATAGCTAGTTCGAGAGTTCAAGAACACTCAATACATCCACCAAAGCAGGACTAGGGTTTTACGCATCATTGCGGCCCGAACTTTGGTAAACGATCCCCGTGTCAATTACTAATCCTTCTCTTCTCACAACCCCTCGCCCCGCAACCGTAGTAGGGATTCTTGTGATCCCATAGGTGTCATTCCCCACCGACAATGAGCATCCAAGTTCCACTATTGGTTATGGACCGGAGATGTGTCTCGGTCATGTCTACATAGTTCTCGAACCCGTAGGGTCCGCACGCTTAACGTTCGATGACGACTTGTATTATGAGTTATGTGTTTTTGTGACCGGAGTTTGTTTAGAGTCCCGTATGAGATCACAGACATGACGAGGAGTCTCGAAATGGTCGGGAGGTAAAGGTTGATATATTGGAAGGTAGTATTCGGACACCGGAAGGGTTCCGGAGTGTATCCGGTACATACCAGAGTACCAGAGCGGTTCAGAACCCCTCGAGGAAAGATATGGGCCATATGGGCCATAGGAGGGTGGCTAATCAGCACACAAGGGGCTGGTGTGCCCCCACAAGGGAGGAGGCCGAATTGGATTAGGGAAGGGGGCGCCACCCCTCCCCCTTTCCTTCTCCTAGTCCCTCTCCTTTCCCCCTTTCCCCCTCCATGAGAGGGAAAAGAAGGGGGGCGAATCCTACTAGGACTGGGAATCCTAGTAGGACTCCCCCCTTATGGTGCGCCTCCTAGGGCCGGCCTCCTCCCTTTCCCTCCTTTATATACGTGGGCAGGGCACCCCTTGGAGACACAACAATTGTTCCAAGCCGTGTATGGCGTCTCTCTCCACAGTTTGCTCCTCGGTCATATCGTCGTAGTGCTTAGGCAAAGCCCTGCGTGGATCACATCACCATCACTGTCACCACGCCATTGTGCTGACAGAACTCTCCCTCGACCCTTTGCTGGATCAAGAGTTTGAGGGACGTCATCGAGCTGAACGTGTGTTGAACTCGGAGGTGACGTACATTCGGTACTAGATCGGTTGGATCATGAAGACGTTTGACTACGTCAACCGCGTTAACCTTATGCTTCCGCTTTCGGTCTACGAGGGTACGTGGACACACTCTCCCCTTCTCGTTGTTATGCATCTTCTAGATAGATCTTGCATGAGAGTAGGAAATTTTTTGAAATTGCATGCTACGTTCCCCAACATTTTACCCATGAATCACAAAAACACGCAAAGAGACCAATCAGAAAAACAAACCTAACAGTACACCCCTATACAGCGCTGCCATCACATGCATTGCCCCTAACATAAACAACCCATACACCCCAATTACTAAATTCGATGCCACGCAACGGAACGCACACAAACAGGCATTCCACTGGGCAAACCCCCCTCCCACCACCTACCCACCCACCCCCCAAAGAAACTCAGCCCACAATATCATACCCTCGATCTCAACCCCAAATCCACAACCAAACCTCAAACGAACGATGAGGAAAAATGAAGAGGAAGCAAAACCTGAGAAGAGGGCAGAACGACCGGCGCAGTCCCTTGTGCGGTGCTAAAGATGGCGGGCCGACCAATGCATCTCTAGCAAAAGGCCACCCACCGGCACCCTCCTCCGAGCAAACTAACCAGAGGGACACGGAAGTGCGACAAGCCGGTGGCGCGACCATCCAGTACCTTCGGTAACTAAGCAGAAGTTCATCCATCCCCCATGTGCACACCAACAACAAAACTCGCAATGATGGTCGCTCCTCAGCCACGCACCGTTAGAGAACCAATTGATCCATGAATCACGAACACACGCGAGACATAATAGGGCCATAAGCATGCCACATCCACCAGTGGTTGGGTTTAACACAGAGCACAAATGGGCCATCATCTTACAACCAAGCCCCATACGCCACCAGCCAGCCGTGATGCACCAGAAAGCTGTTGTAGGATCGGAAGTATGTCTAGAGAGGGGTGATTAGACTACTTGACCAAATAAAAATCTAGCCTTTTCCCAATTTTAGTTCTTGGCAGATTTTAGCTATCTTAGCACAAGTCAAGCAATCTCCAAACAATTCAAGCAAGCATGCAAAAGAGTATATGAGCAGCGGAAATTAAAGCATGCAACTTGCAAGAATGTAAAGGGAAGGGTTTGGAGAATTCAAACGCAATTGGAGACACGGATGTTTCTGGCGTGGTTCTGATAGGTGGTGCTATCGTACATCCACGTTGATGGAGACTTCAACCCACGGAGGGTAACGGTTGCGCGAGTCCACGAAGGGTCCACGAAGAAGCAACCTTGTCTATTCCATCATGGCCGTCGCCCACGAAGGACTTGCCTCACTAGCGGTAGATCTTCACGAAGTAGGCGATCTCCTTGCCCTTACAAACTCCTTTGTTCAACTCCACAATCTTGTCGGAGGCTCCCAAGTGACACCTAGCCAATCTAGGAGACACCACTCTCCAAGAAGTAACAAATGGTGTGTTGATGATGAACTCCTTGCTCTTGTGCTTCAAATGATAGTCTCCCCAACACTCAACTCTCTCTCACAGGATTTGGATTTCGTGAAAAGAAGATTTGAGTGGAAAGCAACTTGGG
Source organism: Triticum urartu (assembly GCF_003073215.2). Lineage (NCBI taxonomy): Eukaryota > Viridiplantae > Streptophyta > Magnoliopsida > Poales > Poaceae > Triticum > Triticum urartu. Next base: position 177,463,018 of record NC_053027.1, read on the forward strand.
GAAGGCTAGAGATCAAGATTCATATGGTTGGAATGGAATATCTTGAGCTCAACACAAGTGTAGGTGGTTCTCTCTCAGAACATAAGTGTTGGAAGTGTAGATGTGTTCTGATGGCTCTCTCCATGAATGAAGAGTGGGTGGAGGGGTATATATAGCCTCCACACAAAATCTAACCGTTACACACAATCTTCCAAACTCGGTGGGACCGAATGGTTAAACTCGGTCGGACCGATTCAGCAATCCTAGTGACCGTTACGATTTTCGGTGGGACTGATATGCAACTCGGTAGGACCGATATGGTTAGGGTTAGGGCATAACGTAATCTCGGTGTGACCGATTACACAAACTCGGTGGGACCGATTTTGGTAATAAGGTAACCAGAGAGTTGGTCAGGTAAACTCGGTGGGACCGATTTGCTCATCTCGGTGAGACCGAAATGTTACAAAAGGGAAACACAGAGTTTACATTGCAATCTCGGTGGGACCGATCGCTCACTTCGGTTAGACCGAAACGTTACGAAGGGAAACAAAGAAATTGCAATCCCATCTCGGTGAGACCGAGATCCCTATTGGTGAAACCAAATTTCTAGGGTTTGTGGCAGTGGCTATGACATTTGAAACTCGGTGGCGCCGGATAGAAAGAGTCGGTGGGGCCGAGTTTGATTTTTGGTTTAGGTCAAATGTGGATGTGAGAAGATAGTTGAGGGTTTTGGAGCATATCACTAAGCACATGAAGCAAGAGGCTCATTAAGCAACACCTCATCCCTCCTTGATAGTATTGGCTTTTCCTATAGACTCAATGTGATCTTGGATCACTAAAACATAAAATGTAGAGTCTTGATCTTGAAGCTTGAGCCAATCTTTTGTCCTTATAATTTTGAGGGATCCACTTTCCTCATCCATGCCATGCCATCCATTAAGCTTTTCCTGAAATGTTACTCTTGGAATAATGTTAGCTCAATGTGCTATATGTTGTTAGGAATTACCAAAACCACCCAGGGATAGTTGCACTTTGAATCTCCCCTTCTTTGGTAATTGATGACAACATATAGATCAAAGCTTCGACAAATGATAATACGAGTGAAAGATATCGTCGCTTTGAGAAGTATGTGATAAGCAAGAGCTCCCCCTAAATTTGTGCATATTTCAAGATTTGCTTTGGACTGCAAATGCACAATGAGTTAGGATCATGGGTTACTCTTCCATGTCACATACATCTTGGTGGAGCGCTCAAAATGATAAGAATTAAATACATGCACTCATCACCAAGAAAAGTGAACGATCAAAAATAAGGATAAACTGATAGTAACATCCAACAAGCATTAAGTGTAGCTTATGATCAAACACATGATCATCAATGTCTCACAGATAAAGGCATAGTATCTCAAGCACTCAAAAGCAAATAAAGTTCAATCAAGAAGACAAGAGAGAACAAATGCAAACTCTCTCTCTGGAAGCCTATGATCTATACATTTTCTCCCCCTTTGGCAACAAGTTACCAAAAAGTTCATAGAAAATGCATAGCACTAAAACGACTCTCAGGCTTGGTCTTCTGGTGGTGGAGTCCGGATGACACCAAGGACGAAGGCTTCAGTAGAAGTAGTTGGAGCTGCTGGGGTAGGAGCTGGAGCTGGTGGAACTGAGGCTGTAGCTGGTGCAGAGGTAGTGGCTCTGGTGTCTGGAACTGGCACTGCAGATGATCTCTGAGCTCTGGGCACTCTGGCAAATGCATCAGTTGTGGTCTTTCCCTTCCTCTCCTGCATATCATCCTGTAGTTTCTCCATAGCAGACTGGATCTCAGTTACTTTCACATCTAGGTCATAGAACTTTTGTTCCATGATTCTTTCCAGGCTCTCTTGGTTTTGAGTCAGGGTGGCTAGTGCTTTCTCAAGTCTCAGAGTTGATGCTATCAGGTAACCGAGCTGCTCCTGCTTGTTCTTCAAAAAGTACTCAGATGCCTCCTCTTGAGTTGGCATCCTGGCAGCTTTCTCCATCTTTGCCTTCTCCTTCTTTGCTTGAGCTTGTGCAAATGATGGTTCATTCTCATTCATCACAACTTGATTGTCCTCAAAATCTAGATGGATGGGCAGGTGTTCCTTATCCAACAGATATATGCATGTGCCCATCTTCCAGTTAATCAACTCCTGAATTTGTGGGGCATATCCACAGCTCCTCTTCTGATCAGCTGTTGTCCTCTTGATGGTCTCAACTATGAGGCTCATTACCTTGAACTTCTGTGGCACATCAAATATGTGAAGCAAGTTTATTGCATGGCCTCTGATCATTTTGTGATCACCAGACTTGGGCAAGAGAGTGTGCCTTAGAATCTAGTTGATTGTAGGCAGCCCTGACAGAAGAAAGTGAACTGACCCAAACTTGAAAGTCTCAAGAGCTTTGTCTGGGTTCTCCTTATACATGTTTGACATGGAATTGTGACCCATCTTCTTCTTGGCATAGACATCCAAGTCATCTTCTTGCTCTTCTGGGGCATTAATCAGCTGAGCCCATTCTGCAACTGTAGACTGGTATCTAGTGCCTTCTGACATCCATACTATCCTGCCATCTGGATAGAAGTGTGCTGTGGAGTAGAATTGCACTATGAGCTCCTCATTCCACTTTGTGAGCTTCTGCCCAACAAAGTCTGCAACTCCACAAGCTTTGAAGCTGTCAAGCACTCCAGGATAGTGTTCTTCATTTTCCTTGATATACTCCCAGTCAACCCATCTCATATCACACACTATGGGTTTCTTGTCCAGCAGCACTGTCTCATAGAAGTCTTGCTGTTCCTTGGTGTGAAACATGTAATCAATAGCAGTCCTTCTCCTGGTGGCATATGGATCTGACTCTCTCCATAGCCTCAATCCTGAATCTCTCTTGATCTTCATGTCCTCAGCCACAGGATGAGCATCGTTGTGCTCTGGAATCTTGGGCTTGAGCTTCCTGAGAACTTGTCCTTCTTCTTCTTGTTCAACAGCAACATCAGGCACTGGGGCCTTGTTCTTCTCAGCAGCAGATATGTTCCTAGTGTTCCTCTTAGGTGCACTCTTGGGCTTGGAGGCAGCTTTGGGTGCTTCTTTGGGCTTGGATGAAGCAGCCCCTGACCTTATGGCATCTCCCATAAGCTTCTGTGCCTTGGGTGCTGGTGCAGCAACCTCTTCTTCTTTTCCCTCAGAGTCTCTCCTCATGGAGGGTTTGCCGCGAACTCTGGCAGTAGTGGTTCTGACTCTCTTTTTCTTCTTGTCTTGGCCACCTGCTTCCTCTTCAGATTCCATGGTAAACTTCATGGTTTCTTCAGTTGCAGACTTCCTAGGCTTAGAAGTGGGAACTCTCCTTGCAGGTTCCTTTTTCTGCATTCCAGGTTTTGTGGCTGCAGCTGAGCCATATTCTTTCTTGAGCACCTTCTTCTTAGAAGTGGCTTCCTCCTCTGCCACATAATCTTCATCCTCAGATTCAGAAGTTCTTTTCTTGCTTGCTCTGGTGGCAGCCTTAGGCAAGTTGCTTGGGGTGCTTCTGCTACCCTCATCAGAGCTACTAGAGGGACTAGTGCCCTCACTCATGTGAACCTGCTCCTCTGATTTGTTCTGGCTGTCACTCTAATCAGACATGTTGCAAACACTGACTGCTAACCCTGTGAATAGATTATAGATGAGATAGAGTGGATGAGCATCACAAAATGCAGAGATTTTTGCAAAAGAATGAGTCAAAAACTTAGTTTTAGTTTTCCACAGAAAGCATTTCGGAACAACCAATTTGCAAACTCGGTGATACCGAAGCAGCTTTTGGAACCAAAACTAGTGAACTCGGTCAGACAAAGTCATAGTTCGGTGGCACCGAGACTGCTAGGGTTTCACAAAGTCCTGAACTCGGTCACACCGATTTGCAATTCTCGGTCAGACCAAGAACCACATGTGCAATGGACGTGGCCAAATCGGTGGAACCGAGTTCCGCAACCCGGTGGGTCCGAGATGGTTTCGGCGGAAACCTAAACCTAAATTTTCGAATTGCATCTATTCTAAGGATTGTTTTGACTGGATAGAAGTGTTTCAATTGTAGCAAGGATCATAATGAACACAATGTGCTAGGAATCAGACGGGGATAGCACTGTGATCGAGTCCATACCCTAGTTCGGCGGTGAACTCACTACGATGGCAACAGCGGAGACGAAATCCGTTGATGGCGGCGGAGACCAGCGACAGGAGGCAGCTGGCGACGAGGAGGACGATCCGGAGACCCAGGAGGCAGAGCGAGCTATGCGCAGGCGAAGAGGTTTCGGAGAAATTTCCAAAATTTTGCCCGTGAGTATATATAGCCCGACCCTGTCGGTGTGACCGAGTTGGACAACTCGGTGGCACCGAGATGCATAACTGTTGATAGTTATAGCAACTCGGTGTGACCGAAAAGTTCAAATCGGTTGCACCGAGGTGAAAACCTAGATCGACTTAGTGATCTCGGTATGACCGAAATGGGGAAATCGGTCAGACCGAAAAGCACAAAGAAGTTTTGGAAGTTTAAGTCTATGACAAATCGGGGACTCCGAGTGCTCCTCACACAGAGTGGTTTGAATCTGACTTGATCAAATTTTGTGATGTAGCATGAATAGAGTTTGAGACGAGAAAAGCATAGATAGCTAGAGAGGGTTCTTAGGCATTCTTGTCCATCCACTTGGCAAGAGAAAAGAAAACCAATCAATCAAAAACAACAAGTGGATGTCCTCGAATGAGTAAAATATGCAATCAACATGCTCACACAATAAAATGGCAATTGAAATATGTGGCAAAGCATGCACAACCAATTCTAGCATCTATCAAGCAATTGGCGATGACTAGGTCATCTATATATGAGTATATTGACTTAGGAGTCAAATGAGAACATTTGATCATAGGTCATACTCATCGTTTAAGAACAAGTGGGGTTACCACTTTTACATAAAGCATTGTTGTGTTCACACCATTAGAGTTGCTTTAGCTCAAGTCTTAGAGTAAAGCTCCCCCTAGATGTGATATCCCTCCTAAGAGGGATGAACTAACCTTAGGTTTTGTCGATGATGAATTCATGTAGATGTTGAAGATGTGGATGCTCAATGTTGATGTAGATCATTTGGAGCTATCCATTGGAGTGAGTTGCACTTTCAATACCTACACAGGTTAGTCCCACAAGGAACAAACAAGGATATCCATAGACATAGAGTGATACACACACAAGATGATGTCTATGAAAGCCTTTTAGGTTACCTTGTCCCTTGTCTTACCAACAAGAGGGTTTGTGACTCCTTGAACTAGTGCAAGATGTGGAAGTTGATTGCACTTGTTCTTGCCAGGATGATGAGAGTGAAGTATGTTGGCGGAGTCACCCTCAGGAACTCTCTAGTTCTTCTTCTTTTGGATCCACACCATCTTGATGGGAATCCTTGGTGTTGTAGTTGTACTTGATGAAGTGGAACTTGAAGTAGTCTTGGGAATCCACTTGACTAAGGTCTTAGGAGCTTCTTCAAAAGCATCAATTTCCTCTTGAAGCTTGTCCTTGCCTTTTTGCTTGTAGTCTTGTGGTGGAAGATCATCTTGAGCTTCTGTCCCTTTGAAAGAAGTGGGATCATACTTCTCTTGTTGAGGAACAAACTTCGTCTTGGGGTATTGATCTTCTTCCCACTCAACTCCATTGGCATTGAACTTCCGTTCAAAACAAACACCTTGATTCTTCCGGTGCCTTCCTTGCTTGCGTACAATTTCCTCGAATTGCTTACTTCCAGCAAGGCTCTTGTAAACTCCTTTCTCTATAATTCCCTTCAATAAGCTATTTTCTTGCTCAAGTGTAACTTGGCTAAGATAATCATTAGTGGAATCAAGAGAACTACTAGAAGCAACAATATTGGATTTAGCATGATCATTGTTACTACTAGAGGAAGAATCTTTCTTGTTCTTGTTACTAGACTTGACTTGAGGCATGTAAGTGGATAAGAGTAAACGCTTGGCAATGTAAGAAGAACTTTTCTTACGAAGATCATCACTGATTGCTTTTAAGAACTCATGCTCTTGCTCAAGGTTGAGCTTTTCAAAGCATAATTTCTCATGCGTCCTTAAAAGTTCTCGATGATCTCCTAAGATAGTTTCATGAGCTAACTTAAGAGTATTTAGTTATTTAGTTAGAGACTCAATCTTCTCCTTATCATTGTCATTCATTTTATCTTGATTAGCATGATTAATTGTCGTTTCATCATAGTATTCATCACTAGAGTTGTCAACAAGTAAATCATCACCACCTAACAAGTCATCTTCATCACTATTAAAATCAACATACTCGGGATGTGATACCTTTGGGCCTTTAGCCATGAAGCATGTTCCAACTCCTTCATTTGGTGAGTCAAATATGTCGTAGGAGTTGGTTGACACAAGTGCTAGACCGGCAACACCTTCATCTTGAGTATATTCAGAATCGGAGTGATAGCTTCTCTCGGAGTGGTTGTCGGAGTCAGAGCCGGATACCCATTCACCAACATGAGCTTGATGTCTTCGTTTTGTGTAGCTCCTTGATGATTTGTCCTTTCTTTCCGAATCCTTGCTTCTCCGTGAGTATCTTCATTCATAACGATCATCTCTACTCCTTCTTTCTCTATATGGTGATTCTTCTCTTCTACTTCTTCTCTTGGGAGAATCTTCTCTTCTCTTGTAGGGAGCCGTACACTCATTGGAATAGTGTCCGGGCCTTCCACAATTGTAGCAGTTTCGCTCTCGACTAGAGGATCTTTTGTCATTGTAGGACCTTGACTTAGAGCTTCTATCTTTGCTTCTACTCTTGTAGAACTTGTTGAAGTTCTTCACCATTAAGCTCAATTCTTTATTGAAGGTTTGTTTCTCACTTGATGATGTGGGGGCTTCACATGAGGCTTTGTAAGCACCACTTGATCTGTTGTGAAGTTCCTCTTTATCCTTGAGTGACATCTCATGAGCAACAATTCTTCCAATGACTTCCGTTGGCTTGAGATCTTTGTAATTGGGCATCATTTCGATCAATGTGCAGACGGTATCATATTTTCCATCCAAGGCTCTTAGGATCTTCTTGATGATGAATCTATCGGTCATCTCTTCACTCCCTAAGCCGGCAATCTCATTTGTGATAAGAGCAAGCCTAGAGTACATTTCAGTGACACCTTCACCATCCTTCATTTTGAACTTGTCAAGTTGAATTTGAAGCACATCCAATTTGGATTCCTTGACGGAGTCGGTACCTTCATGCATATCAATCAAAGTATCCCAATTTTCCTTTGCATTCTCAAGACGGCTGATTTTGTTGAATTCTTCGGGGCAAAATCCGTTGAAGAGGATATCACAAGCTTGAGCATTGTATTGAAACATCTTCAACTCTTCCGCGGTACCTTCACGGTTTGGTTCTTTCCCATCAAAGAAGTCACCTTGCAAGCCAACACACACAATAGCCCAAACGGCCGGGTTATGTCCAAGAATATGCATTTTCATCTTATGCTTCCAACTAGCAAAATTAGTACCATCAAAGTAAGGACCTCTACGGTGGTAATTTCCCTCGCTAGATGCCACACTCTCCTAGGTTGTGAAACCAAGGCTATGACCACCAAAAGCTATGGAAATCAAAGCAAATGGAGACCAAAGCTCTGATACCACTTGTAGGATCGGAAGTATGTCTAGAGGGGGGGGTGATTAGACTACTTGACCAAATAAAAATCTAGCCTTTTCCCAATTTTAGTTCTTGGCAGATTTTAGCTATCTTAGCACAAGTCAAGCAATCTCCACACAATTCAAGCAAGCATGCAAAAGAGTATATGAGCAGCGGAAAGTAAAGCTTGCAACTTGCAAGAATGTAAAGGGAAGGGTTTGGAGAATTCAAACGCAATTGGAGACAGGATGTTTTTGTTGTGGTTCCGATAGGTGGTGCTATCGTACATCCACGTTGATGGAGACTTCAACCCATGGAGGGTAACGGTTGCGCGAGTCCACGGAGGGCTCCACCAACGAAGGGTCCATGAAGAAGTAACCTTCTCTATTCCATCATGGCCGTCGCCGACGAAGGACTTGCCTCACTAGCGGTAGATCTTCACGAAGTAGGCGATCCCCTTGCCCTTACAAACTCCTTGGTTCAACTCCACAATCTTGTCGGAGGCTCCCAAGTGACACCTAGCCAATCTAGGAGACACCACTCTCCAATAAGTAACAAATGATGGGTTGATGATGAACTCCTTGCTCTTGTGCTTCAAATCATAGTCTCCCCAACACTCAACTCTCTCTCACAGGATTTGGATTTGGTGGAAAGAAGATTTGAGTGGAAAGAAACATGGGGAAGGCTAGAGATCAAGATTCATATGGTTGGAATGAAATATCTTGAGCTCAACACAAGTGTAGGTGGTTCTTTCTCAGAACATAAGTGTTGGAAGTGTAGATGTGTTCTGATGGCTCTCTCCACGAATGAAGAGTGGGTGGAGGGGTATATATAGCCTCCACACAAAATCTAACCGTTACACACAATCTGCCAAACTCGGCGGGACTGAATGGTTAAACTCGGTCAGACCGATGCAACAAACCTAGTGACCGTTAGGATTTTCGGTGGGACTGATATGCAACTCGGTAGGACCGATATGGTTAGGGTTAGGGCATAACGTAATCTCGGTGTGACCGATTACACAAAATCGGTGGCACCGATTTTGGTAATAAGCTAACCAGAGAGTTGGTCAGGTAAACTCGGTGGGACCGATTTGCTCATCTCGGTGGGACCGAAATGTTACAAAAGGGAAACAGAGAGTTTAAATTGCAATCTTGGTGGGACCGATCGCTCACTTCGGTTAGACCAAAACGTTACGAAGGGAAATAGAGAAATTGCAATCCCATCTCGGTGAGACCGAGATCCCTATCGGTGAAACCGAATTGCTAGGGTTTGTGACAGTGGCTATGACATTTGAAACTCGGTGGCGCCGGATAGAAAGAATCGGTGGGGCCGAGTTTGACTTTTGGTTTAGGTCAAATGTGGATGTGGGAAGATAGTTGAGGGTTTTGGAGCATATCACTAAGAACATGAAGCAAGAGGCTCATTAAGCAACACCTCATCCCTCCTTGATAGTATTGGCTTTTCCTATAGACTCAATGTGATCTTGGATCACTAAAATATAAAATGTAGAGTCTTGATCTTGAAGCTTGAGCCAATCTTTTGTCCTTATAATTTTGAGGGAACCACTTTCCTCATCCATGCCATGCCATCCATTGAGCTTTTCCTGAAATGTTACTCTTGGAATAATGTTAGCTCAATGAGCTATATGTTGTTAGGAATTACCAAAACCACCCAGGGATAGTTGCACTTTCAGCTGCATATTCCCAGAGTTTAGCATCTCTACCAATTCAGAACATGTCATGTACAACTGAGAAAGAGCCTTCAGCCACATCATTTCCTAGTAGTCCTGATGTTGCTACATGCTGAAGCAAATTAATCGAATTTGGAAAAATGGGAACATATTTTTAGAGACGAAACATGAGAACTTGATTATTCGCTAGTCGAACTACCAGTCTACAATTTAAGTGATGAAATCAACCTATATAAATGTTGCATATCACATACATGAATGTAACAAAGATTTGTTAGCATCGGTAAATCTATGACTATCAATTTAGAGACAGACCCAATCAATGTTGTACTTGAAAGGAGAAAGAAAAGGTAAGCTTATATTGCAGAAGAAAACCACAACAGCCGGCAGTCAGTTTCCTTAAGGAAATAAACCTACAATCAGCTCAATAGAAATTCTTGCTAAAGTGAAAATTGCCACTATCTAGTAAATATTGGAAAAACAATGGAGAGAGAGCCTGTTAGATACTCTGAACATTCCCTTAATACCAAAGAGATGAAAAGGTTGCACAATCACATTATTACATCAATATTAAAATTTGATATTGCACATCTAAATTTGCAAACAACCATGTAAAGATGAGGTAGAGAGTGTACTTGGGGTTGTCATGAATCCTAATCATAGTGGGATCTGTGGACATTTGGTCGTCCAGGAACTGCACGGCCACGAATTATGCAAGTTCATAAGAAACTTGTCGACCTTGAAGATCTTCCATTATAACCATAGCCCGAAATCATAAGAGTTTAACAGTTCAGGCCAAATTATTCAAGATGACTTCACTGCACTGCCCCTATGACGATAACGCTACACGCCATCGAGATAGATCTTACTTCATAATACCAAGATGGGAAATGACATTGGCTACATCAAATACTTCACAAACACAAACTTGATGGATTTCACATCAATTTATGACAATGAAATTAATTATTCAACATTTCTAGATTCTAGTTCTAATCAATCCCTGGTCCAACTAACATGGAGTTATGGACAATACTAAACATTTAAACATCAACCTAGAGCAGATTAAATTATAGAAGTCCAAACTTGTAGACTGGAAAGGGGATAAATTAGTACCTGCTATTGCTGGTTGACGTCGTACTCGTATGGACTTCTAGAGGCGCCACTCCAGTCTCTTTCAACTGTCTCCACCACCGCTGTCGTTGCACTACCAGCCCTGGTTCCCCCTTTATCCATTTGGCTTGTTCTTCAGTGTCCATCGGCGTCGATGCTGGGGTGGACGTACAGCTGCTGGTCGCTAGGGATTGAGAGAGGTCGGGAGGCATCCGTTGCGGCTATGCAAGGATTTTCTTGTGATCAAGCTGTTGCAGTTGCCTATTTGGCCAGTCCAGGGCGACCCATCACTCCAATCTCTCATGTATATTTTATCTGGACATGGAAATTTGATACTGCCTCCCATGGCTATGCGTCGCTATAGGAGATGGAGGGGAGCAGTAGGGGTTTCCCTGCTCTGCAATCAGGGATTCGGGGCGGCCGCCCTGCTCGCCCTTGTGCTAGAGCCGCCAGCCTTTGCCGGGGTGTCGCCTTGATTAGTTCCTGAGGAAGATACAAACCCGGATTTGTTGGACTCAGTAGGAGGTGCGACAGGAGAGGAGATGTCCGGTGGAGGCCGGAGCTGGGTGAGGTGGCGGCAGCCGGATGTGCGCGAGGTGGCGAAAACCCTAGCAGAGAGTCCGAGATAGAGACAGGGGTGAGCCCGTGTGAGTTCGGGGAGGTGCCATGAGAAGGAAGCAAACCAACTATAACCCATTTGGGACCCACAAAACAGCGACCCACCGCCCGCAAATTGCCTTGAGGCTTCATAGGAACGATACGCAGATGGGTGCAATAATTCTAGACTTACGAACGAAAATTAATAGCTCACATCCGTGGACAACAGCGTCATTCCATCCCCAAATCGCTGAGAGCTCCCTATTTTATGGGAGCTTAGTAATTCTAGTGATGAGTAGAAGCACATCTTATTGGGCCAACTGATTCCCAAATCGATTGGCATGTAAAATTTACAGTTATGTGGTAATGGGTGCAGCTTCCCTTTGTATGGGTCCAAAAGGACACAAACATACACATGTTTTTTTATTTCTTGGCATTCACAAAATTATCTTTTACATGAAGGACCATATGCTGCTGGGATCCATTTTGATATCCGACAGAAAACATGCTTCTCTTTTCATCATTGGTTTCAATTTCGTACTGCAAAGCAACAACAAGCCTGTGCCTGATCTCCTCGCCTCATAGGAAAAAAGAGAAACGGATGACAAGAGAGTTAGAGTGAGAATCGAGAGCGGCGAACTACTTATGCAAGCGTACAAGCGATGTATGGGGTTGATGTGGAAGAAACCAGAGGCGGCACCACTGACCTGTGGATGCAGTGCACTGGCAGTGTCGTCACGATCTTTCATCTCTATTCCATCACACACACGAACCGAGACCAATTGGATCAAACAAAGAAAAGAGTAGGACACCATGGTGGCACATAGCTCAGGTCAACAAGGTTCCATGGCAGCAACCTAAAATTCACAACAATATATGGTTATACACATGGAACACCATGAGAAAACAAATGTAAATCCAGATCTGCCTCCTCTTGAACAACAAACCAAATCACCAGAAGGATTTGTTGTTCCACTTTCAAACACACTGAGAGAGATGGGATTACTCCCCATCTGACTGGTAGTGCTGGGATTTGTTGGAAATATGCCCTAGAGGCAATAATAAAATGGTTATTATTATATTTCCTTGTTCATGATAATTGTCTATTGTTCATGCTATAATCGTATTAACCGGAAACCATAATACATGTGTGAATACATAGACCACAACATGTCCCTAGTGAGCCTCTATTTGACTAGCTCGTTGATCAATAGATGCTTACAGTTTCCTGACCATGGACAATGGATGTCATTGATAATGGGATCGCATCATTAGGAGAATGATGTGATGGACAAGACCCAATCCTAAGCATAGCACGAGATCGTGTAGTTTGTTTGCTAGAGATTTTCTGATGTCAAGTATCATTTCCTTAGACCATGAGATTGTGCAACTCCTGAATACCGTAGGAATGCTTTGGGTGTATCAAACGTCACAACGTAACTGGGTGACTATAAAGGTGCACTACAGGTATCTCCAAAAGTATCTGTTGGGTCGGCACGAATTGAGACTGGGATTTGTCACTCCGTATGACAGAGAGGTATCTCTGGGCCCACTGGGTAATGCATCATCATAATGAGCTCAATGTGACTAAGGAGTTAGTCACGGGATCATGTGTTACAGAACGAGTAAAGAGACTTGCCGGTAATGAGATTGAACAATGTATGGGGATACCGACGATCGAATCTCGGGCGAGTAACATACCGATGGACAAAGGGAATTGTATACGGGATTGATTGAATCCCCGACACTGTGGTTCATCCGATGAGATCGCCGTGGAACATGTGGGAGTCAATATGGGTATCTAGATCCCGCTATTGGTTATTGGCCGGAGAGGCATCTCGGTCATGTCTGCATGGTTCCCAAACCCGTAGGGTCTACACACTTAAGGTTCGGTGACGCTAGAATTGTAATGGGAATTGTATGTGGTTACCTAAATTTATTCGGAGTCTCGGATGAGATCTCGGACGTCACGAGGAGTTCTGGAATGGTCCGGAGGTAAAGATTTATATATGGGAAGTCCTATTTTGGCCACCAGAAAATGTTCGGGATTTTTCGGTATTGTACCGGGAAGGTTCTAGAAGATTCTGGAGTGGGGACTACCTGCATGGGGCCCACATGAACGTGGGTAGTGGGGGCAAGGACCCACACCCCTGGTCAAGGCGCACCAAGATCCCCCCTTAGAAGGAATACAATCATATCCCGAAGGGATAAGATCAAGATCCCTAAAAAGGGGGAATAACAATCGGTGGGGAAGGGAAAGGATGGAATTTCTTTCCTCCCACCTTTGCCAACGCCCCAATGGACTTGGAGGGCAAGAAACTAGCCCCCTCCATCCCTATATATAGTGGGGATGTGCATGGGAGCTGCACCCCCTTGCCCCTGGCGCAGCCCTCCCCCTCGAACTCCTCCTCCTCCTCCGTCGAGCGTAGCGAAGCTCTGCCGGAGAACCACGATCTCCACCACCACGCCGTCGTGCTGCCGGAGTTCTCCCTCAACTTATCCTCTCCCCTTGATGGATCAAGAAGGAGGAAGCATCCCTGGGCTGTACGTGTGTTGAACGCGGAGGCGTCGTCCTTTCGGCGCTTGGATCGGATCTTCCATGATTTGAATCGCCGCGAGTACGACTCCATCAACCGCGTTCTTGTAACGCTTCCGCTTAGCGATCTTCAAGGGTATGAAGATGCACTCCCTCTCTCTTATTGCTAGCTTCTCCTAGATTGATCTTGGTGACACGTAGGAAATTTTTTGAATTATTACTACGTTCCCCAACAGTGGCATCATGAACTAGGTCTATGCGTAGATTCTATGCATGAGTAGAACACAAAGTAGTTGTGGGCGATAATTTGGTCAATTTACTTTTTTTGAACTGTTAGACATAGTAGTAGAAGTAATAGTTGGTGAGACAACTTCATGAAGACACGATGATGGAGATCATGATGATGAAGATCATGGTGTCATGTCGGTGACGATGGTGATCATGTCATGCGTCAAAGATGGAGATAAAAGGCGCAAGATGATATTGGCCATATCATGTCACTTTATGATTTGCATGTGATGTTTATCCTGTTTACATCTTATTTGCTTAAAATGATGGTAGCATAAATAAGATGATCCCTCACTAAAATTTCAAGAAATGTGTCCGCCTAAGTGTGCACCGTTGCGAAGGTTCGTTGTTTCAAAGCACCAAATGATGATCGGGTGTGATAGATTCTAACGTTCGCATACAACGGGTGTAAGCCAGATTTATACATGCGGAACACTTAGGTTGACTTGACGAGCCTAGAAAGTACAGACATGGCCTCGGAACATGAGAGACCGAAAGGTCGAACATGAGTCGTATAGTAGATGTGATCAACATGGAGATGTTCACCATTGATGACTAGTCCGTCTCACGTGATGATCGGACACGGCCTAGTCGATTCGGGTCATGTATCACTTAGATGACTACAGTGATGTCTATCTGAGTGGGAGTTCATTAAATAATTTGATTAGATGAACTTAATTATCATGAACTTAGTCTAAAATTGTCTTTACAATCTATCCTTGTAGATCAAATGGCCCACGCTAATGTTGCCCTCAACTTCAACGCGTTCCTAGAGAAAACCAAGCTGAAAGACGATGGTAGCAACTATACGGATTGGGTCCGTAACTTGAGGATCATCCTCATAGCTTCCAAGAAAGCATATGTCCTTGAAGCACCGCTAGGTGACGCACCCATTTTCCCAGCAACTCAAGATGTTTTGAACGCCTGGCAGTCGCGTAGTGATGATTACTCCCTGGTTCAGTGCAGCATGCTTTACAGCTTAGAACCGGGGCTCCAAAAGCGTTTTGAGCAACATGGAGCATATGAGATGTTCCAAGAGCTGAAAATGGTTTTCCAAGCTCATGCCCCAGTCAAGAGATATGATGTCTCTGACAAGTTCTACAGTTGTAAGATGGAGGAAAACAGTTCTGTCAGCGAGCATATACTCAAAATTTCTAGGTTGCACAACGGCTTGTCTCAGCTGGGAGTTAATCTTCCAGATGACTCGGTCATTGACAGGATCCTCCAGTCGCTTCCACCTAGCTACAAGAGCTTTGTGATGAACTACTATATGCAAGGGATGGAGAAGTCCATTCCTGAGTTATATTCAATGCTGAAATCAGCGGAGCTGGGAACATCAAGTGTTGATGGTGAATAAGACCACTAGTTTCAAGAAAGGCAAGGGTAAGAAGAACTTCAAGAAGGACGCCAAGGGAGTTGCCACGCCTGGCAAGTCAGTTGCCGGGAAGAAGCCAAAGAATGGACCCAAGCCTGAGACTGAGTGCTTTTATTGCAAGGGAAATGGTCACTGGAAGCGGAACATCCCCAAGTACTTAGCGGATAAGAAGGCCGGCAACACCAAAGGTATATATGATATACATGTTATTGATGTGTACCTTACCGGCGCTCATAGTAGCTCCTGGGTATTTGATACCGGTGCGGTTACTCACATTTGTAACTCAAAACAGGAGCTGCGGAATAAGCGGAGACTGGCGAAGGACGAGGTGATGATGCGCGTCGGGAATGGTTCCAAGGTCGATGTGATCGCCGTCGGCACGCTACCTCTACCTCTACCTTTGGGATTAGTTTTAAACCTCAATAATTGTTATTTAGTACCAGCTTTGAGCATGAACATTGTATCTGGATCTCGTTTGATGCGAGATGGCTACTCATTTAAATCCGAGAATAATGGTTGTTCTATTTATATGAGAGATATGTTTTATGGTCATGCCCAACTGTTCAATGGTTATTTTTATTGAATCTCGAACGTGATGTTGCACATATTCATAGTGAGAATGCCAAAAGATGTAAGGTTGATAATGATAGTCCCACATACTTGTGGCACTGCTGCCTTGGTCATATTGGTGTCAAACGCATGAAGAAACTCCACGCAGATGGACTTTTGGAGTCTCTTGATTATGAATCATTTGACACGTGCGAACCATGCCTCATGGGACCAAGACTTCATTCTCTGAAACAATGGAGCGAGCAACCAACTTGTTGGAAATAATACATACTGATGTATGTGGTCCAATGAGCATTGAGGCTCGCGGTGGCTATCGTTATGTTCTCACCCTCACTGATGACCTAAGTAGATATGGGTATGTCTACTTAATGAAACACAACTCTGAGACCTTTTAAAAGTTTAAGGAATTTTAGAGAGAGATAGAGAATCAATGTGACAGGAAAATAAAGTTCTTACGATCAGATTTTGGAGGAGAATATTTGAGTCACGAGTTTGGCACGCATTTAAGGAAATGTGGAATTGTTTACAACTCATGCCGCCTAGAACACCTTAGCGTAATGGTGTGTCTGAACGTCGTAATCGCACTCTATTGGATATGGTGCGATCTATGATGGCTCTTACCGATCTACCGCTATCATTTTGGGGTTATGCTTTAGAGACTGCCGCATTCACCTTAAATAGAGCACCGTCTAAATCCGTTGAGAAGACATTGTATGAATTATGGTTTCAGAAGAAACCTAAGCTGTCGTTTCTGAAAGTTTGGGGATGCGAAGCTTATGTCAAGAAACTTCAACCTGAAAAGATCGAACCCAAATCGGAAAAATGCATCTTCATAGGATACCTTAAGGAAACTATTGGGTATACCTTCTACCTCAGATCTGAAGGCAAGATCTTTGTTGCCAAGAATGGATCTTGTAAGTGCATCTAGTGCCCCTTAGTGATTTTGGTGTATTGAAGACTTATAGGATAAGGGACTAATGTGTTTGTGACTGTACACAGGTCTATAAGTCTATGAGGAGTTTGATATTTACAGAGAAAGTCGGCACCTGAATATCTTCGACTGAAGACTTTGGATTTCTGAAGACTTTCTAAAGACTTTGAAAATGAAGAAATTGGTGTGACCTTGAAGACTTGGTATTCATTCGAGGAACATGAAGCATGAAGAATTTTGTTTTTGTAGTTTCATTTTCTCTTTCTTGAGTCTTAGGAAACACCGTACTGTTAAAGGGGGTCGAGGAAATACTAAGGAAAAATTTCCAAGTGATGCTCAACTCAAAATCCTACACCTACCAATCCCTTCGAGTGAAGCCTTTGGAAATCTCATACAGTTCAATCAATTTCTTCAGTGACAGAGATGAAGTTCTTCTGGTCTCTGAGGAATTTGTTATGACCGAGGAGTTAGGAATTCGCTAGTGCAGATTGTCTACAAGTGAGGAACATGATAGCCCTGGGGAATTTGCTAGTCAAATTTCCGACCATTGTTCTGCTATGCGCCAACTGTCCCAAAATATCTACCCACCTAACGGTCATATCATTGAAGGGAATTTATGTCTTATCATGTCGGGCTGCTCCCTAGGCTATAAATAGCCGCCCCCTACAACCACTAGCTGGTTGGCTGCTCCGAGAGAAACTGACACTTGTCATTTGAGAGCATCCCATCCTCCGAGGACTTTGAGCGAAAATCATCAAGTGAGGAAAACCTAAACCCAAACTCCTACAAACCCAAAGTGATTGAGCATCATTGAAGAGATTGATCCTGCATGGATCCGACGCTTGTTACCTTTGAAGACTGTGCATCTTCCAGATGGTTAGGCATCATGGTCTCAGCATCCAAGAGGAAATTGTGGATCGCCGAGTGACCGAGTTTGTGAAGGTTTGGAAGTCACCTGAAGACTTACCATGAGTGAATTGGCGAGGTCTGTGTGACCTTAGCTCAAGGAGAATACGGTGAGGACTATGTGTCCGGGACTGTGTGTCCTCAGGTTTAAATACCTAGCCGCTCCAACCAGACGTACAACTGTCACAACAGTTGGAACTGGTCTACCAAATCATTATCTTCACCAAGCCTACTGGTTCTATTTACTCAACTCTTTCATTTCCTCATTTCTGTGTTGTGTGCTTGTTCATATCTGTTTGAAGACTTTGACTGAAGAATTTCTCAATTTCCTCAGTTCAATTTCTTCAGTCTGTTTGTCTTCATCCCGTTTTATCATGTGTTTATGCTTTCAGTACTCCGTGCTTGTTTTCATTTCATCATGATAACCATGCTTATGTTTTGTTATGTTTGCATCTGAGTACTTATTCCGCTGCAAGTAGTTCTTTGCTAAGGAATTTCCTCACCCTGAAATTCCTCAATCAAGGATTCATAAAAATCGCCTATTCAACCCCCCCCCTCTAGTTGACTTAACGCACTTTCAATTTGTATCAGAGCAAGGTACTCCCTTGTTCTGTGTGATTTTGGTTTAACCGCGTGGAGTTTTAGTTATGTCGACCACAGGAATGAAGACAGTGTCTTGCCCCATCTTTGACGGTCAAAATTATCCCAAGTGGAAGGCCATGATGAAGAAGCACCTCATGGCGATGAACAGCGAGCTGTGAACCGTCACTGCGATTGGTCTTACCGATCTGTGCAAGATGGCTGAAGCTGATGACATTCGCAAGCACACTCTTCTCAACCTCAGAGCGAAGGACGTCATTTGCTCCTGTTTGTCCCAAAATCAGTTTAGGAATATCATGCATCTCAGCCATGCGAAGCTTATCTGGGACCGACTCTCTGAGGTCTATGAAGGTCATCGAACTCGTCATGATCCTTGGTTTGAGGATTTCAAGGAATCACTCAAAGCCACGACATTCGAGCCAGAATCATCATCCTCTACACCATGCCTTATGGCAAAAGGTGCTAAGGTAACTGAATGCTACCTATCTGAGTCCAGTGATGAAGAATTTGGTGATGAATGTGGAACTAGTTATGTCAAACTTGCTTCCCTTGCCACTAAACAACAAAGAGCTTAGGAAAAAGTTCAATACATGCTGGATAAGAGCGATGATAGTTGGGTGAAGAAATGGATCAGTCGAAAGCTTTGGTTGAAAGTCTTCAGAGACTTCAGTCCAAGTTTGACACCCTTCAAAGTTATCATAACACTCTCTTATATGATCATGAGAAGCTTTCTTATGAATTTCTTCAAAGAAAGCAAGATCTTGAGAAGCTAAGGGTGAGTTATGAAGATTTTCAGAAGGAGCATGATTCATTCCTTGCTCAACAAATCAGCGCTGCTCAGGAAGAATTCGTTCCTCCATGTTTAAAGTGCATTGAACGTGAATCTGCTAATTCTTCACCTAAATGTTCAAATGCTTCTACTGTTACAATTTCTTCAACTGCCTCTGCTATCACTAATTCCTCATCTAAGGATATTGCTAGTTTTACTGACAATGCAGGGCTGAAGGAATTGTATATGACAGGCATGTACAAAAGCCTCAAAGGGCATCAGGCTCTTTGTGATGTGCTTAAAAAGCAGATCCTCAATAGGAACCCTAGGAAAGAGGGTATTGCCTTTGAGAGGAAACTCAATGCTGATCGGACATACTGGAAGCCTGAGTATTATCCCAAAATCTCATGGGTTGTTGCAAAGGGACCTCCAGTAGATCCATCTAATTTATCTGGCTTTACATGTGAATCTCCTCATTCTTCTGATGAGTCATTTGACTCCAACTATAAACTGTTCAAAAATCAGAATGGTGAAGTATTTGCTAGATATGTTGGCACTAACTGCAGGAACGGTCCCCCTATGAAGACAATCTGGGTTCCCAAAAGGTACCTTGAAAGTCTTCAGGTGAATGTCATCATGACACCACCCGAGAAGAATAGGAACCCCGAACCAAATTCTTCATATGGACCAAATTCTTCATATGGATCCAAGTCCTCATATGGACCAAATTCCTCATGTGGATCAAATTCCTCAAATGAATCAAAATCCTCACATGAACATCATCGTGCTAACACTTCTGTTTTGCAGGGAAGATCTAAGGGCTATGAATATGTGCATTATTCTTCAAACCATTATGTTCATAAGTCCTCGAAGAATTTCTCTGCTTATTCATATGCTTACCCTAACCCCTCTTATGTGAAACGAAGTGGACTGGCTTCTATGCCAGCTTTCTCTTATGGAGCTCGCAGAATGATGAACTCTTTGCCACCCCTTCAGATGTGGGTGGTGAAGAAAAAGAACTAATCTCTTATGCAGGGTCAGGTCTCCAGACGTGCTTGAATGTCTGAGGAATTTGCCGGAGACCTAAAAAATTGCCTGAATGGACGCAGGCTAATCATGAAGAAATGAATTCTCATTTCTCACGTCCTCATACTGCTTTATCTGTTACATTGCTAGATGAAATTGATCTGATTAATTTGATGTCATATTCTTCACTGATGAAGTATATGAGTTCGTAAGTTGCACTAATTCATCTGTGGGATGATCAACCCAAAGCCAATGAGTGGGTCATCGATAGTGGATGTACTAATCACATGACTGGTGAGAAGAATCTATTGATGGACGTTCCCTTATCTCCATCGCATCTGAAGCATATCATCTTCGCTGACAAAGGAAAAAGCAAGGTATTGGGTCTAGGTAAGGTTGCGATCTCAAAGGATCGACACATGGACAGAGTCATGCTTGTCGAGTCCTTAGGATACAGCCTCATGTCTGTCTCAATGCTTTGTGATCTTGATATGGTTGTCATCTTTGGCAAGTATCGTTGTGTTGTGATCATGGAAGCTGACAATTCCAAAGTCTTCGAAGGCTTTAGGAGAGGAGATTTGTATATTGTTGATTTCTCTATAGGACCCCAACCAGCTATATGTCTACTTGCAAAAGCTTCAGAAGGCTGGCTATGGCATCGACGACTTGGTCATGCTGGCATGATGAACCTGCACACGCTCGCGAAGAAGAAGCATGTCATTGGCATTGATAATGTCAAATTCCTCAAGGATCACTTGTGTGGAGCCTGTGAAGCAGACCAAGGCCAAGCATCCAGCAAAGACTATCATGACCACTACTCAACCATTTGAATTGCTTCACATGGATCTCTTTGGTCCTAACCATTACTCTGCTTTCACTAATGAAGCATCTCTATATGGCTTTTTTATTGTTGATGATTACTCTCGTTACACATGGGTGCATATTGTTACTTACAAACATGAAGTGCAGGAAGTCTTCAAACTATTTTCCTCGAGGACTTCAACCAACTTTGGTGTGAAGATCAAGCACATCAGAAGTGACAATGGAACTGAGTTCAAGAACACTGGTCTTGATGACTATCTTAATGAACTTGGTATTACTCATGAGTTATCTGCTCCTTATACTCCTCAGCAGAATGGCATCGTGGAGCGCAAAAACAGGACTCTTCTTTAGATGGCTTGCACTATGCTTGATGAATACAAGACACCTCGTCATTTCTGGATTGAGGCAATTGATACTGCGTGCCACATCATCAACAGGGTATATCTTCAAAAATTCTTCAAGACGACTGCATATGAACTCCTCACTGGGAAGAAACCCAATGTGAGTTATTTCAAAGTCTTCGGTGCTAAATGTTGGATTAGAGAACCTCATCATAGTTCTAAATTTGCACCGAAAGCACATGAAGGTTTTATGCTTGGTTACGGAAAGGACTCGCACACCTACAGAGTCTTCAACAACGTTCACCATAAGGTTGTTGAAACTGTAGCTGTGTGGTTCGATGAAACTAATGGCTCGCAAAGAGAGCACCTACCTCCTGTGCTAGATGAAAAATCACCTGAGGAATCCATCAAGTTCAAGGCTGAAAATGCAACTATCCCTGGGTGGTTTTGGTAATTCCTAACAACATGTAGCTCATTGAGCTAACATTATTCCAAGATTAATATTTGAGGAAAAGCTCAATGAATGGCATGGCATGGATGAGGAAAGTGGATCCCTCAAAATTCTAAGGACAAAAAGTTTGGCTCAAGCTTGAAGCTCAAGACTCTACATTTTATATTTTAGTGATCCAAGATCACATTGAGTCTATAGGAAAAGCCAATACTATCAAGGAGGGATGAGGTGTTGCTTAATGGCTTGCTTGCTCAAAGTGCTTAGTGATATATGCTCCAAAACCCTTAACTACCTTCCCACATCCACATATGACCTAAACCAAAAGTCAAACTCGGCCCCACCAATTCTTTCTACCCGGTGCCACCGAGTTTCAAATGTCATAGCCACTACCACAAACCCTAGGCAAATCGGTCTCACCGATAGGATCTTGGCCTCACCGAGATGGGATTGTAATCTCTCTTTTTCCCTTCGTAACGTTCGGTCTTACCGAGATGAGCGATCGGTGAAGGAAATATGCCCTAGAGGCAATAATAAAGTTATTATTTATTTCCTTATATCATGATAAAAGTTTATTATTCATGCTAGAATTGTATTAACCGGAAACGTAATACATGTGTGAATACATAGACGAACAGAGTGTCACTAGTATGCCTCTACTTGACTAGCTCGTTAATCAAAGATGGTTATGTTTCCTAACCATGGACAAAGAGTTGTTATTTGATTAACGGGATCACATCATTAGTTGAATGATGTGATTGACATGACCCATTCCATTAGCTTAGCACCCGATCGTTTAGTATGTTGCTATTGCTTTCTTCACGACTTATACATGTTCCTATGACTATGAGATTATGCAACTCCCGTTTGCCGGAGGAACACTTTGTGTGCTACCAAACGTCACAACGTAACTGGGTGATTATAAAGGAGCTCTACAGGTGTCCCCAAAGGTACATGTTGGGTTGGCGTATTTCGAGATTAGGATTTTTCACTCCGATTGTCGGAGAGGTATGTCTGGGCCCTCTCGGTAATGCACATCACTTAAGCCTTGCAAGCATTGCAACTAATGAGTTAGTTGCGGGATGATGTATTACAGAACGAGTAAAGAGACTTGCCGGTAACGATATTGAACTAGGTATAGGATACCGACGATCGAATCTCGGGCAAGTAACATACCGATGACAAAGGGAACAACGTATGTTGTTATGCGGTCTGACCGATAAAAGATCTTCGTAGAATATGTAGGAGCCAATATGAGCATCCAGGTTCCGCTATTGGTTATTGACCGGAGACATGTCTCGGTCATGTCTACATTGTTCTCGAACCCGTAGGGTCCGCACGCTTAAGGTTACGATGACAGTTATATTATGAGTTTATGCATTTTGATGTACCGAAGGTTTTTGGGAGTCCCGGATGTGATCACGGACATGACGAGGAGTCTCGAAATGGTCGAGACATAAAGATTTATATATTGGAAGCCTATGTTTGGATATCGGAAGTGTTCTGGGTGAAATCGGGATTTTACCAGAGTACCGGGAGGTTACCGGAACCCCCCGGGAGGTATATGGGCCTTAGTGGGCCTTAGTGGAAGAGAGGAGAGGTGGCCAGAGATGGGCCGCGCGCCCCTCCCCCCCTTGGTCCGAATTGGACAAGCAGAGGGGGCCGGGCCCCCTTCCTCCTCTCTCTCCTCTTTTCCCCCCTCCACGAATCCTATTCCAACTAGGAAAGGGGGGAGTCCTACTCCCAGAAGGAGTAGGACTCCTCCTGGAGCGCCACACCTTGGCTGACCGGCCCCCCTCCCTTGAACCTTTATATACGGAGGCAGGGGCACCCCTAGAGACACAAGTTGATCCACGCGATCATATTCTTAGCCGTGTGCGGTGCCCCCTTCCACCATAGTCCTCGATAATATTGTAGCGGTGCTTAGGCGAAGCCCTGCGACAGTAGTACATCAAGATCGTCACCACGCCGTCGTGCTGACGGAACTCTTCCCCGACACTTTGCTGGATCGGAGTCCGGGGATCGTCATCGAGCTGAACGTGTGCTAGAACTCGGAGGTGTCGTAGTTTCGGTGCTTGATCGATCGGGCCGTGGAGACGTACGACTACATCAACCAAACGCTTCCTTTGTCGATCTACAAGGGTACGTAGATCACACTCTCCCCCTCTCATTGCTATGCATCACCATGATCTTGCGTGAGCATAGGAAATTTTTTGAAATTACTACAAAACCCTTCAGTGGCATCCGAGCCTAGGTTTTATATGTTGATGTTATATGCACGAGTAGAACACAAGTGAGTTGTGGGCGATATAAGTCAATCTGCTTACCAGCATGTCATACTTTGGTTCGGCGGTATTGTTGGACGAAGCGGCCCGGACCGACATTACGCGTACGCTTACGCGAGACCGGTTCTCCCGACGTGCTTTGCACATAGGTGGCTTGCGGGTGACAGTTTCTCCAACTTTAGTTGAACCGAGTGTGGCTACGCCCGGTCCTTGCGAAGGTTAAAACAGCACCAACTTGACAAACTATCGTTGTGGTTTTGATGCGTAGGTAAGATTGGTTCTTGCTTAAGCCCATAGCAGCCACGTAAAACATGCAACAACAAAGTAGAGGACGTCTAACTTGTTTTTGCAGGGCATGTTGTGATGTGATATGGTCAAGACATGATGCTAAATTTTATTGTATGAGATGATCATGTTTTGTAACCGAGTTATCGGCAACTGGCAGGAGCCATATGGTTGTCGCTTTATTGTATGCAATGCAATCGCGATGTAATGCTTTACTTTATCACTAAGCGGTAGCGATAGTCGTGGAAGCATAAAGATTGGCGAGACGACAACGATGCTACGATGGAGATCAAGGTGTCACGCCGGTGACGATGGTGATCATGACGGTGCTTCGGAGATGGAGATCACAAGCACAAGATGATGATGGCCATATCATATCACTTATATTGATTGCATGTGATGTTTATCTTTTATGCATCTTATCTTGCTTTGATTGACGGTAGCATTATAAGATGATCTCTCACTAAATTATCAAGGAGTGTTCTCCCTGAGTATGCGCTGTTGCGAAAGTTCTTCGTGCTGAGACACCACGTGATGATCGGGTGTGATAGGCTCTACGTTCAAATACAACGGGTGCAAAACAGTTGCACACGCGGAATACTCAGGTTATACTTGACGAGCCAAGCATATACAGATGTGGCCTCGGAACATGGAGACTGAAAGGTCGAGCGTGAATCATATAGTAGATATGATCAACATAGTGATGTTCACCAATGAAACTACTCCATCTCACGTGATGATCGGACATGGTTTAGTTCATTTGGATCACGTAATCACTTAGAGGATTAGAGGGATGTCTATCTAAGTGGGAGTTCTTTAAGTAATATGATTAACTGAACCTAAATTTATCATGAACTTAGTACCTGATAGTATCTTGCTTGTTTATGTATGATTGTAGATAAATGGCCCTTGCAGTTGTTCCGTTGAATTTTAATGCGTTCCTTGAGAAAGCAAAGTTGAAAGATGATGGTAGCAATTACACGAACTGGGTCCGTAACTTGAGGATTATCCTCATTGTTGCACAGAAGAATTACGTCCTAGAAGCACCACTGGGTGCCAGGCCTGCTGCTGGAGCAACACCAGATGTTGTGAACGTCTGGCAGAGCAAAGCTGATGACTACTCGATAGTTCAGTGTGCCATGCTTTACGGCTTAGAACCGGGACTTCAACGATGTTCTGAACGTCATGGAGCATATGAGATGTTCCGGGAGTTGAAGTTAATATTTCAAGCAAATGCCCGGATTGAGAGATATGAAGTCTCCAATAAGTTCTATAGCTGCAAGATGGAGGAGAATAGTTTTGTCAGTGAGCATATACACAAAATGTCTGGGTATAATAATCACTTGATTCAAATGGGAGTTAATCTTCCAGATGATTGCGTCATTGACAGAATTCTCCAATCACTGCTACCAAGCTACAAGAGCTTCGTGATGAACTACAATATGCAAGGGATGAATAAGACTATTCCCGAGCTCTTCGCAATGCTGAAAGCTGCGGAGGTAGAAATCAAAAAGGAGCATCAAGTGTTGACGGTCAACAAGACCACTAGTTTCAAGAAAAAGGGCAAAGGGAAGAAGAAGGGGAACTTCAAGAAGAACAGCAAGCAAGTTTCTGCTCAAGAGAAGAAACCCAAGACTGGACCTAAGCCTGAAACTGAGTGCTTCTACTGCAAGCAGACTGGTCACTGGAAGCGGAACTGCCCCAAGTATTTGGCGGATAAGAAGGATGGCAAGGTGAACAAAGGTATATGTGATATACATGTTATTGATGTGTACCTTACTAATGCTCGCAGTAGCACCTGGGTATTTGATACTGGTTCTGTTGCTAATATTTGCAACTCGAAACAGGGACTACGGATTAAGCGAAGATTGGCTAAGGACGAGGTGACGATGCGCGTGGGAAACGGTTCCAAAGTCGATGTGATCGCAGTTGGCACGCTACCTCTACATCTACCTTCGGGATTAATATTAGACCTAAATAATTGTTATTTGGTGCCAGCGTTAAGCATGAACATTATATCTGGATCTTGTTTGATGCGAGACGGTTATTCATTTAAATCGGAGAATAATGGTTGTTCTATTTATATGAATAATATCTTTTATGGTCATGCACCCTTGAAGAGTGGTCTATTCTTATTGAATCTCGATAGTAGTAACACACATATTCATAATGTTGAAGCCAAAAGATGCAGAGTTGATAATGATAGTGCAACTTATTTGTGGCACTGCAGTTTAGGTCATATCGGTGTAAAGCGCATGAAGAAACTCCATACTGATGGACTTTTGGAACCACTTGATTATGAATCACTTGGTACTTGCGAACCGTGCCTCATGGGCAAGATGACTAAAACACCGTTCTCCGGTACTATGGAGAGAGCAACAGATTTGTTGGAAATCATACATACAGATGTATGTGGTTCGATCAATATTGAGGCTCGTGGCGGATATCGTTATTTTCTCACCTTCACAGATGACTTAAGCAGATATGGGTATATCTACTTAATGAAACATAAGTCTGAAACGTTTGAAAAGTTCAAAGAATTTCAGAGTGAAGTTGAAAATCATCGTAACAAGAAAATAAAGTTTCTACGATCTGATCGTGGAGGAGAATATTTGAGTTATGAGTTTGGTGTACATTTGAAACAATGCGGAATAGTTTCGCAACTCACGCCACCCGGAACACCACAGCGTAATGGTGTGTCCGAACGTCGTAATCGTACTTTACTAGATATAGTGCAATCTATGATGTCTCTTACTGATTTACCGCTATCGTTTTGGGGTTATGCTTTGGAGACGGCCGCATTCACGTTAAATAGGGCACCATCAAAATCCGTTGAGACGACACCTTATGAACTATGGTTTGGCAAGAAACCAAAGTTGTCGTTTCTGAAAGTTTGGGGCTGCGATGCTTATGTGAAAAAGCTTCAACCTGATAAGCTCGAACCCAAATCGGAGAAATGTGTCTTCATAGGATATCCAAAGGAGACTATTGGATACACCTTCTATCACAGATCCAAAGGCAAGACTTTTATTGCTAAGTTCGGAAACTTTCTGGAGAAGGAGTTTCTCTCGAAAGAAGTGAGTGGGAGGAAAGTAGAACTTGACGAGGTAACTGTACCTGCTCCCTTATTGGAATGTAGTGCATCACAGAAAACTGTTTCTATGACACCTACACCAATTAGTGAGGAAGCTAATGATAATGATCATGAAACTTCAGAACAAGATACTACTGAACCTCGTAGATCAACCAGAGTGAGATCCGCACCAGAGTGGTACGGTAATCCTGTTCTAGAAGTCATGCTACTAGATCATGATGAACCTACGAACTATGAAGAAGCGATGGTGAGCCCAGATTCCGCAAAATGGCTTGAAGCCATGAAATCTGAGATGGGATCCATGTATGAGAACAACGTATGGACTTTGGTTGACTTGCCCAATGATCGACAAGCAATTGAGAATAAATGGATCTTCAAGAAGAAGACTGACGCCGACGGTAATATTACTGTCTACAAAGCTCGACTTGTCACAAAAGGGTTTCGGCAAGTTCAAGGGATTGACTACGATGAGACCTTCTCACCCATAGCGATGCTTAAGTCTGTCTGAATCATGTTAGCAATTGCCGCATTTTATGATTATGAAATTTGGCAGATGGATGTCAAAACTGCATTCCTGAATGGATTTCTGGAAGAAGAGTTGTATATGATGCAATCGGAAGGTTTTGTCGATCCAAAGGGAGCTAACAGAGTGGATGTTAGATGGAGTCCCGGATGTGATCACGGACATGACGAGGAGTCTCGAAATGGTCGAGACATAAAGATTTATATATTGGAAGCCTATGTTTGGATATCGGAAGTGTTCTGGGTGAAATCGGGATTTTACCAGAGTACCGGGAGGTTACCGGAACCCCCCGGGAGGTATATGGGCCTTAGTGGGACTTAGTGGAAGAGAGGAGAGGTGGCCAGAGATGGGCCGCGCGCCCCTCCCCCCTTTGTCCGAATTGGACAAGGAGAGGGGGCCGCCCCCCTTCCTCCTCTCTCTCCTCTTTTCCCCCCTCCACGAATCCTATTCCAACTAGGAAAGGGGGGAGTCCTACTCCCAGAAGGAGTAGGACTCCTCCTGGAGCGCCACACCTTGGCCGACCGGCCCCCCTCCCTTGTACCTTTATATACGGAGGCAAGGGCACCCCTAGAGACACAAGTTGATCCACGTGATCATATTCTTAGCCATGTGTGGTGCCCCTTCCACCATAGTCCTCGATAATATTGTAGTGGTGCTTAGGCGAAGCCCTGCGACAGTAGTACAACAAGATCATCACCACGCCGTCATGCTGACGGAACTCTTCCCCGACACTTTGCTGGATCGGAGTCCGGGGATTTTCATCAAGCTGAACGTGTGCTAGAACTCGGAGGTGCCGTAGTTTCGGTGCTTGATCGGTCGGGCCGTGGAGACGTACGACTACATCAACCAAACGCTTCCGTTGTCGATCTACAAGGGTACGTAGATCACACTCTCCCCCTCTCGTTGCTATGCATCACCATGATCTTGCGTGAGCGTAGGAATTTTTTTTGAAATTACTACGAAACCCTTCAATCGGTCCCACCGAGATTGCAATATAAACTCTCTGTTTCCCTTTTGTAACATTTTGGTCTCACCGAGATGAGCGAATCGGTCCCACCGAGTTTACCTGACCAACTCTCTGGTTAGCTTATTACCAAAATCGGTCCCACCGAGTTTGTGTAATCGGTCACACCGAGATTACGTTCTGCTCTAGCCCTAACCATATCGGTCCTACCGAGTTGCATCTCAGTCCCACCGAAAATCCTAACGGTCACTAGGTTTTCTGAATCGGTCTGACCGAGTTTAACCATTCGGTCCCACCGAGTTTGGCAAATTGTGTGTAACGGTTAGATTTTGTGTGGAGGCTATATATACCCCTCCACCCACTCTTCATTCGTAGAGAGAGCCATCAGAACATACCTACACTTTCAATACACATTTTCTGAGAGAGAACCACCTACACTTGTGTTGAGGTCAAGATATTCCATTCCTACCATATGAATCTTGATCTCTAGCCTTCGCTAAGTTTCTTTCCACTCAAATCTTCTTTCCACCAAATCCAAATCCTGTGAGAGAGAGTTGAGTGTTGGGGAGACTATCATTTGAAGCACAAGAGCAAGGAGTTCATCATCAACACACCATTTGTTACTTCTTGGAGAGTGGTGTCTCCTAGATTGGCTAGGTGTCACTTGGGAGCCTCCGACAAGATTGTGGAGTTGAACCAAGGAGTTTGTAAGGGCAAGGAGATCGCCTACTTCGTGAAGATCTACCGCTAGGGAGGCAAGTCCTTCGTGGGTGACGGCCATGATGGAATAGACAAGGTTGCTTCTTCGTGGACCCTTCGTGGGTGGTGTCCTCCGTGGACTCGCGCAACCGTTACCCTCCGTGGGTTGAAGTCTCCATCAACGTGGATGTACGATAGCACCACCTATCGGAACCACGACAAAAACATCTGTGTCTCCAATTGCATTTGAATCCTCCAAACCCTTCCCTTTACATTCTTGCAAGTTGCATGCTTTACTTTCCGCTGCTCATATACTCTTTTGCATGCTTGCTTGAATTGTGTGGAGATTGCTTGACTTGTGCTAAGATAGCTAAAATCTGCCAAGAACTAAACTTGGGAAAAGGCCAGATTTTTATTTGGTCAAGTAGTCTAATCACCCCCCCCCTCTAGACATACTTTCGATCCTACAAGTGGTATTAGAGCTTTGGTCTCCATTTTCTTTGATTTCCATAGCTTTTGGTGGTCATAGCCTTGGTTTCACAACCTAGGAGAGTATAGCGTCTAGCGAGGGAAATTATCACCGTAGAGGTCCTTACTTTGATGGTACTAATTTTGCTAGTTGGAAGCATAAGATGAAAATGCATATTCTTGGACATAACCCTGCCGTTTGGGCTATTGTGTGTATTGGCTTGCAAGGTGAATTCTTTGATGGGAAAGAACCGAACCGTGAAGCTACCGTGGAAGAGTTGAAAATGCTGCAATACAATGTTCAAGCTTGTGATATCCTCTTCAACAGATTGTGCCCCAAAGAATTCAACAAAATCAGCCGTCTTGAGAATGCAAAGGAAATTTGGGATACTTTGATTGATATGCACGAAGGTACCGACTCCGTCAAGGAATCCAAATTGGATGTGCTTCAAAGTCAACTTGTCAAGTTCAAAATGAAGGATGGTGAATTTGTCGCTGAAATGTACTCTAGGCTTGCTCTTATCACAAATGAGATTGCCGGCTTAGGGAGTGAAGAGATGACCGATAGATTCATCATCAAGAAGATCCTAAGAGCCTTGGATGGAAAATATGATACCGTGTGCACATTGATCCAAATGATTCCCAATTACAAAGATCTCAAGCCAACGGAAGTCATTGGAAGAATTGTTGCTCATGAGATGTCACTCAAGGATAAAGAGGAACTTCACAACAAATAAAGTGGTGCTTACAAAGCCTCATGTGAAGCCCCCACATCATCGAGTGAGAAACAAACCTTCAATGAAGAATTGAGCTTAATGGTGAAGAACTTCAACAAGTTTTACAAGAGTAGAAGCAAAGAGAGAAGCTCCAAGTCAAGGTCCTACAATGACAAAAGATCTTCTAGTCGAGAGCGAAACTGCTACAGTTTTGGAAGGCCCGGACACTATTCCAATGAGTGTATGGCCCCCTACAAGAGAAGAGAAGATTCTCCCAAGAGAAGAAGTAGAAGAGAAGAATCACCATCTAGAGAAAGAAGGAGTAGAGATGATCGTTATGAATGAAGACCCTCACGAAGAAGCAAGGATTCGGAAAGAAAGGACAAGTCATCAAGGAGCTACACAAAACGAAGACATCAAGCTCATGTTGGTGAATGGGTATCCGGCTCCGACTCCGACAACCACTCCGAGAGAAGCTATCACTCCGACTCTGAATATACTCAAGATGAAGGTGTTGCCGGTCTAGCACTTGTGACAACCAACTCCTACGACATATTTGACTCACCAAATGAAGGAGTTGGAACATGCTTCATGGCTAAAGGCCCAAAGGTATCACACCCCGAATATGTTGATTTCAATAGTGATGAAGATGACTTGTTAGGTGATGATGATTTACTTGTTGACACCTCTAGTGATGAATACTATGATGAAACGTCAATTAATCATGCTAATCAAGATAAAACAAATGACAATGATAAGGAAAAGATTGAGTCTCTAACTAAAGAACTAAATACTCTTAAGTTAGCTCATGAAACTATCTTAGGAGATCATCGAGAACTTTTAAGGACTCATGAGAAATTATGCTTTGAAAAGCTCAACCTTGAGCAAGAGCATGAGTTCTTAAAAGCAATCAATGATGATCTTTGTAAGAAAAGTTCTTCTTACATTGCCAAGCGTTTACTCTTATCCACTTACATGCCTCAAGTCATGTCTAGTAACAAGAACAAGAAAGATTCTTTCTCTAGTAGTAACAATAGTCATGCTAAATCCAATATTGTTACTTCTAGTAGTTCTCTTGATTCCACTAATGATTCTCTTAGCCAAGTTACACTTGAGCAAGAAAATAGCTTATTGAAGGGAATTATAGAGAAAGGTGTTTACAAGAGCCTTGCCGGAAGTAAGCAATTCGAGGAAATTGTACGCAAGCAAGGAAGGCACCGGAAGAATCAAGGTGTTGGTTTTGAACGAAAGTTCAATGCCAATGGAGTTGAGTGGGAAGAAGATCAATACCCCAAGACGAAGTTTGTTCCTCAACAAGAGAAGTATGATCCTACTTCTTTCAAAGGGACACAAGCTCAAGATGATCTTCCACCACAAGACCACAAGCAAAAAGGCAAGGACAAGCTTCAAGAGGAAATTGATGCATTTGAAGAAGCTCCTAAGGCCTTGGTCAAGTGGGTTCCCAAGACTACATCAAGTTCCACTTCATCAAGTACAACTACAACTCCGAGGATTCCCATCAAGATGGTGTGGATCCCGAAGAAGAAGAACTAGAGAGTTCTTGAGGGTGACTCCGCCAACATACTTCACTCTTATCATTTTGGCAAGAACAAGTGCAATCAACTTCCACATCTTGCACTAGTTCAAGGAGTCACAAACCCTCTTGTTGATAAGACAAGGGACAAGGTAACCTAAAAGCTTTCATAGACATCATCTTGTGTGTGCATCACTCTATGTCTATGGATATCCTTGTTTGTTCCTTGTGGGACTAACCCGTGTAGGTATTGAAAGTGCAACTCACTCCAATGGATAGCTCCAAATGATCTACATCAACATTGAGCATCCACATCTTCAACATCTACATGAAGTCATCATTGACAAAATCCAAGGTTAGTTCATCCCTCTTAAGGGGGGATGAGGGAGTCCTGGATTAGGGGGTGTCCAGATGGCCAGACTATACCTTCAGCCGAACTCCTGGACTATAAAGATACAAGATTGAAGACTTCGTCCCGTGTCCGGAAGGGACTTTCCTTGGCGTGGAAGGCAAGCTTGGCGATGCGGATATTTGGATCTCCTACCATTGTAACCAACTTTGTGTAACCCTAACCCTCTCCAGTGTCTATATAAACTGGAGGGTTCTAGTCCGTAGGATAACAGATAACAATCATACCATAGGCTAGCTTCTAGGGTTTAGCCTCCTTGATCTCGTGGTAGATCTACTCTTGTACTACCCATATCATCAATATTAATCAAGCAGGACGTAGGGTTTTACCTCCATCAAGAGGGCCCGAACCTGGGTAAAACATTGTGTCCCTTGTCTCCTGTTACCATCCGCCTAGACGCACAGTTCGGGACCCCCTACCCGAGATCCGCCGGTTTTGACATCGACATTGGTGCTTTCATTGAGAGTTCCTCTATGTCATCGCTTTTAGGCCCGATGGCTCCTCCGATCATCAATAACGATCCAGTCCAGGGTGAGACTTTTCTCCCCAGACAGATCTTCGCCTTCGGCGGCTTCGCACTGCGGGCCAATTCACTTGGCCATCTGGAGCAGATCAAACGCTACGCCCCTGGCCATCAGGTCAGATTTGGAAGTTTAAACTACATGGCTGACGTCCGCGGAGACTTGATCTTCGATGGATTCGAGCCACAGCCGAGCGCGCCGCACTGTCACGATGGGCATGATCTAGCTCTGCCACCGAACAGTGCCCTGGAGGCCGCACACGCATCAGTTCCGACCCTCGATTCGGAACCAACTACGCCAATCGAGGATGAGTGGTTGGACGCCGCCTCGGGGGCTGCGATCCCAACGGCGATCGAGCCGAACACCAGCCCCGCACTCCGCGAGGCCCGTGACTCCGAGGGGCCGGACTCCTATCCAGACTTCGAGCCCTCCACGCCCCTGCCAATCGAATCCGATTGGGCGCCGGTCATGGAGTTTACCGCCACGGACATCTTTCAGCACTCGCCCTTTATTTATATTCTGAAGTCATTAAAGTCTCTCTCCTTATCAGGAGAGCCCTGGCCGGACTACGGTTAGCAAGGTTGGGATACGGACGATGAAGAAATTCAAAGCCCACCCACCACCCACTTGGTAGCCACAGTCGATAATTTAAACGACGTGCTCAATTTCGACTCCGAAGACATCGACGGTATGGACGACGATGCAAGAGATGCACATGAACCAACGCCTATAGGGCATTGGACAGCAACCTCATCTCATGATGTGTACATGGTGGATACACCTAAAGGAAGCGACGACGAGGAACACGGGGATGCAACGAGGGATCGATCTCTCGAAAAGCAATCAAAGCGGCGGCGTAAACGCCGCTCCAAGCCCCGCCTCGATAAAGACGACAGCCATACAGACCCAGCCATAGAGCAGGATGAGCCGACGGACGATGAGCATGCCTTAGAGCAACCGTCCGAACAGGGCAACTCAGATAAAGAAACCGAACAACCCGTCCCCGGCATAAACGGCATTCCGGACGACCTTACACCGTATAAGCTCATGGAGCAGAAGAACCTCCATAAAAGGCTCGTTGCTACTGCACGTAGCCTGAAAAACAGAAGCGGAAGCTCAAAAGCGCGGAAGACGCACTCAGAATCAAATGGAGCAAAATACTAAACACCGCAGACAAATACGGCGGCAGTCGCCGCACAAAAAGTTATCCGAAGCGAAAGATACTACCGGAATTTGACGAGGAGGCCCTAGAGCCCCCGTAATCAAAAAGTAAGAAATCCACCCGGTCGGATAGACGACCCCACGGCCAGCATGGAGCGGCAAGCGGCGCCGCACACAAGCCGGCACATGATCCACTCAAGGATTCACATCAAAAAGATGGCCCAGCCAGATCTATTTATGGGCCAAGAAAGCCAGCTCTCGTAAGCAATGCAACAAAACCAATATCCGAACATCACGGCACACCCAAATACAGGGGTGCCGCACACCCCCTATGTTTCACCGATGAGGTCCTGGATTATGAATTTCCAGCGGGATTCAAACCCATAAACATAGAGGCGTACGACGGAACAACAGACCCTGGAGTCTGGATCAAGGATTATATCCTCCACATACATATGGCCAGAGGAGACGACCTACATGCCATAAAATACTTATCCCTCAAGCTTAAAGGGCCAGCCCGGCATTGGCTCAAAAGCCTTCCTGAAAACACAATTGGAAGTTGGGAAGAGCTCGAGGACGCTTTCCGAGAAAATTTTCAAGGGACCTATGTCCGCCCTCCAGATGCAGACGATCTCAGTCACATAACTCAACAGCCCGGAGAGTCAGCTCGGCAATTCTGGAATAGATTTCTTACTAAAAAGAATCAGACAGTCGACTATCCGGACGCCGAAGCCTTAGCAGCTTTTAAGCATAGCGTCCGAGACGAATGGCTCACCAGACACCTCGGCTAAGAAAAGCCAAGAACAATGGCCGCATTAACAAACCTCATGACCCGCTTTTGCACAGGAGAGGACAGCTGGTTGGCAAGATGTAGCACCAGCGACCCAAGTACATCCGAAACTAGGGATGGAAATGGAAAACCGCGACGCAACAAGGACCAGCCCCGGACTAAGGAAAACAGTCCGAAGAGCACGGCAGTCAATGCCGGATTCAAAAGCTCGCGGCAGAATCAGAAAAAGCCGCCCCTCAAAGATAATAGGGATGAGCTGTCCAACTTAAACAAAATCTTGGACAAGATATGTCAGCTACACAGTACTCCTGGGAAGCCTGCAAACCATACCCACAGAGATTGCTGGGTTTTTAAGCAATCCGGCAGACTCAACGCCGAACACAAGGGGCTCGACACACCAAGCGAAGACGATGACGAACCCCAAAAGCAGAGCACCAGGAAACAAAAGAATTTTCCACAAGAAGTAAAAATAGTGAACTTACTTCACATAACAAAACGTGCGGCGCCCATAAAGGTACGCGCCATACGACCTATCCCAAAGGAGTCCCGCCACTGGTTGTCAAAACCAATCATCTTCGATCATCAGGATTACTCTAGAAGTATCAGGAACGCAGCCTGGACTGCCTTGGTACTCGATCCAATAATTGCCGGACTCCAGTTTACAAATGTCCTGATGGACGGCGGCAGCGGTCTAAACCTGATATATCAGGACACAATCCGCCACATGGGGATAGACCTAACAAGAATTTGCCACGGCAAAACCTCCTTTCAAGGGGTAACGCCAAGTCCGGATACCCATTGCATGGGTTTTATCCGGCTTGAAGTTATATTTGGCTTCCCCGATAACTTCCGCCGTGAAAAGCTATTTCCACATCGTCCCATTCTGAAGTCGCTATCAAGCACTGCTGGGACGCGAAGCTTTCGCCCGCTTTAACGCAATACCGCATTACGCATCTCTTACGCTCAAGATTCCCGGTCCACGAGGCGTCATATCACTAAAGGGAAACATCAAACGCGCCCCCCATGCGAAGGATCGTGCGGCTGCCTTAACAGCCCCACAATAAAACGGCTTCACCAGCCAAAAACATCCAAACAGGTCGTTAAGACCACGGACACGACTAGACGAGTCCGGCATAAACATATAATTAATAAAGGCTTAATAGCCGTATACCCCTGCGCTAGGGGCTCCGCGCATATAAAATACGAGACAATCAAGCTCAATTTTACCCATTTCAATTTATACTTTGCTTATTTAGTATAACTTCTGTTCGGCACGACCTTTTTTCAACTAAGTTCCTCTCTTTTACAGATGAACATTGTGCTGCGCCCGTCCAGGATATGGCACAACGGAGACACAGGCGCAGACGTGCAGCAGGGACCCGTTCCAAGGATTCTTTTCAGATTAAGACCCTGCGTAAACCTTTTTTACTGTCTCTTGTTGATACACATCCTCCGGTTTTTGTTATAATCAAGGAGGGGACTGGCGTCTTGGCATGTGGCCACGTCAGGAATTTTGCGCGTACCTGGACACTAGGGGCTTATAACTAAGGGCGTGGTCCCGCCCGCACTCATAAAGACCGAATACCTTAGGGAGTGTTCGGCGTCGCGAGTTTGGCTTTATATGCATCAGCTCCGAATCATGTCTTTGGTCAAATGTTGGGTTGCCCGGCTCCTGTGTTTTGCTGCCTTATGTTCCGCTCTATCGGCTAAGGCGGCACCAGGAGAACTACTGTGATTGTACCCCGGTTCGGCCAGGCGAGCACCTCAGTAGAGAAAGCCGAAAACTGACTGTCATGATATAGCGTGAGACTGGTCAACCACTCGATGACTCACCGGGATCTATAGGATTCCTCCGCATTAACGAAGGGCCGTTTCCTGGCCAGGCACATATGCGCCCCAATTTCGGGCGAGCGCAGGCGCTACCAGGGGCTATCTAAGTAGCCTCACTGTCAAGCTCCTATGGCTAAGTGAAAGTGATAAAGCATTATAGTCCAATTGCCTAGCTCACCGCACTATCACCTCCTTTGTAGGACCAAGACGTTGGATCAAGTGTGAAAATGCGCCTTCAGTGAGCACCCCCGCACTATGTGTGTGGGGGCTGAAGCCGACGACTGCCATCTTTCAGATTATATATATATATATATCTTAAAATGGCCGCACAGGAGGTGTTTCAAATACTTGAAGGCACAGGTATAAAAGGCTCCTACAATTTATCAAAATATTGTTTTACAATAAAATATGGTATTAGAACATAGCATCCTTCGAGCACTGCGTCTCTATTACACGAGCGCCCTGAAGGACTTCCTGAAAATAGTGCTCGGCAGGTACTCGGCTTTTGTCTGAATCTCGGGATGCAACAACGGTGGTCTCCATCTCCGCCCAGTATGTCTTGACACGGGCAAGAGACATCCGTGCGCCCTCTATGCATGCTGACCTCTTCATTGCATTGATACGCGGCACCGCACCAAGGAATTGCTGCACCAAGCTGAAATAACTCTTCGGCTCCGATCTCTCCGGCCACAGATGACTCATGACGCACTTCATGGTGAGTTCGGACAACCTATTCATCTCGGCCCATTTGGCCAGACGATTGGCCACTGACAGTCGACGCTCTGGATTGTGGAACTGCGACCAGAAGAGTTTCTCCACTTCGCGATCTTCTTGATCTCGAAAGTGTTCGGTCGCATCAGCAACACTTGCCACCAAATCCAGATCGGTGTCCATCTTACTCCACAGCCGGTCCAACGGAGCATGCTTAGGATCACAAAACTTCCTCCGCAGCATAAAGGGATTTCCAGTCGTGATCTCTTCGGCTTCACGAAGCTCCTCCTTCGCAGCTCTCATCGCAGAGCGAGCATCCTTGGCATCGGCAACGGCCTTCTACAAGTCCGTCTGTTCTGCCCGATCTTCTTTTTCCAGAAGCCTGCAATGGTCAGCAGCGCTCTTCAGCTTCATGGCCATCTCGGCCATTTCTTTCTTGCTTCAGTAGTGAGCAGCCTGTTCGGCTCTCAGCTCTTCGAGGGGCTTCTTGGCAGCCGCATCACTTTTTCTGGCTTGCTCCTTGGCTCGGGCAAGTTCCGCCCGAAGACTCTCCATGGCAGCCGCACCATCTGCATCAAGCACACACAGGGTAAGATACTGGCATAGGCTCCTCTTACCAGGTGCCACTGGAGGGGTTACATGCCTTGCGCCTCGTCAAGCCGCTTGTTAACAAGCACGATGTCGGCCTCTGCCACGTCAAGTTGCCGCTTTAGCTTGGCAAACCCATTAGTCCGGCTAGACGTCGGACAATTCGTCACCTACATACGAAGACAGCGTTTTAGACCTGGGGTAATGATCCTCTGCGCGCCGTCAATTTTGACAACGCACAGAGTCTCAGGGGCTACTATGTGCACAGGGCGCATCTTGTTTATGCACCACTGTTAAAAAAGGGCGCGTTATTCCGCGTACCTCAAAACCCGTCAGTAAACTTCTGACGGCCTCGTGCAATCCGCTTTCCGCGGACGAAACCCTCTCAATCACCGTGCCCATCAATGCATGATGCTCCCCTGAGATAGAGGCTCGCCCTAGCAGATCCTTCAGCTCCTCTGACCGAGCACCGGACGGTGCAGGACGCGTCCTATGGCCTTTCTCAAAGGACAGACATGGAGAACCTTGGGGGGCCACATGGATACCTTCCGGCCCTGCCGGATTTGGAGAAACCCTCCGCGACGATACCTCTGGGTCGTCCGCCTCTCTAGGTGGTTCGGCAGGGGGAGGCGTTCCGCTCTCCATCATCTCCGGAAGAAGATCCCCCGAGGATGAGCTCTGCTGAGAAGGGCTGAGGTCCGAACTACAAGGTAAATTTTCATTTACTCTTCTCAGAAATAAAACAAAGATTCTTCTCAAAGAAAAAACCTCTCTCTACTTACGGCTCGGTGGAGGGCTGGCCCCCTTGAGGGCATAGTTCGGCCGAGGTATCCCCCGGCGCAGGACCCACTATTGGAGATTTCTTCCCCCGTTTTGAGGCCACGGTCTCCGGGTCTTCAGAGGCAGTCCTCTTCTTTCCCTGAGGAAATTAATTTTCTATTCCTTCCCTCTGAACTGCCTCCTTCGAGGAGGCCGTAGTTCCCTTGTCCTCCCCTCGCTTTCCTTCAAAGGCACCACCTTCAACATCCTGACCAGCACGGGATCCGGCGTGGTCTCGGGGAGGGGAACCGGACACCTGATAAGCTTTTCTTTCGCTATCCACTCCTGTTTAAAGAACAGTTCTTTAGAAGCAGGTTTTATGACAAATATACAGATAGCAAGTCCGGGCACAAGGCTACTCACTTTAGTATCCGGGTGATTGCAGCTCAGGCCTGCGTCCACGGTCAAATCCGAACATGTTGCTTGTGGTCCGAAGAACAATTTATACATCTCCGCGGGCGTTGCGCCCATGAAATGCTGGAGAGCTCGCGGTCCCTCCGGATTAAACTCCCACAGGCCAAGGGAGCGATGTTTGCCAGGCAGGGTTCGGCGGATCAGCATGACCTGCATCACTTTCACCAGGCCGAGGTCTCTTTCCAAGAGATCCCTGATGCGGCCCTGCAACAAGGGTACGTCCTGGGATGACCCCCAGTCAAATCCTCTATTGACCCATGACGCTAGCTGTGGGGGGACCCGAACGAAAGGCAGGTGGCGCTATCCACTTGGTGCCCCTGGGAGCGGTGATATAGAACCACTCTTGTTGCCATAAGCTGAACTCCTCTTGAAAAGAGCCCTCGAGCCATGGAGCATCAGCATTCTTGCTTATAACGGCGCCTCCGCACTCTGCGTGCCGCCCCTCGATCATCTTCGGCACTACTTTAAAGGTCTTGAGCCATAGTCCGAAGTGGGGATTAACACGAAGGAAGGATTCGCACACGACGACGAAACAGGAAATATGGAGGATGGACTCCAGAGCTAAGTCGTGAAATTCCAGCCCATAATAAAACATGAGCCCCCTCACGAAGGGATCCATCGGGAAGCCTAGCCCCCGAAGGAAGTGAGATATGAACACTACGCTCTCACCTGGCTTGGGAGTGGGAATGACCTGCCCTTGAGTAGGCAACCTATGCGAGATTTCTCCGGTCAAAAACCTGGCCTCTCTCAGCTTTAGCACGTCCTCTTCCATAATGGAAGAGGGCGCCCATCGGCCTCGAAGGTCGGAACCGGACATTGTCGAAGATCCGAAGTGCCCGAAATTTGGAGCCTTGGGTGTTGGAACTCGAGGTGAAGGGCGAAATCGTTTGAGATTGAAAGAAAGGAGTAAGGCCTTGGTCTCTTTATAAGAGGTTGAATACCAAGGGCCCTTCCCGTAACCGTTTGGGACTCGCCTTTAATTAAGAGGATATACCAACGGGCACGACTGGGTTACCCATGTCCGTATTGATGAGAATCCCATAAATAAAGGGGCCACGATCTCTGCTTTGACAAGATGTGCCAAGGAAACCGCCGCGCAAAATGCGCTGATGTGGGGGAGTAAGAACGATTCGAATAAAGGCTTGGCTCTAGTGTCATGTCATGCTACGGAATACGTCAGCAGATTAGATTTGTGTAAATATTATTCTCTCTATGACAATATGTGGAAACTTATTTTGCAGAGTCGGACACTATCTTTTGTGTTCAAAATCTTCTATGAAGTACTTGAAGGAGGAACCCGCCTTGCAATGCCGAAGACAATCTGCGCGCCGGACTCGTCGTCATTGAAGCCTGGTTCAGGGGCTACTGAGGGAGTCCTGGATTAGGGGGTGTCCGGATGGCCGGACTATACCTTCAGCTGGACTCCTGGACTATGAAGATACAAGATTGAAGACTTCGTCCCATGTCCAGAAGGGACTTTCCTTGGCATGGAAGGCAAGCTTGGCGATGCGGATATTTAGATCTCCTACCATTGTAACCGACTTTGTGTAACCCTAACCCTCTTCGATGTCTATATAAACCGGAGGGTTCTAATCCGTAGGACAACAGATAACAATCATACCGTAGGACGTAGGGTTTTACCTCCATCAAGAGGGCCCGAACCTGGGTAAAACATTGTGTCCCTTGTCTCCTGTTACCATCCGCCTAGACGCACAGTTCGGGACCCCCTACCCGAGATCCGCCGGTTTTGACACCGACAGGGGATCTCACATCTAGGGGGAGCTTTACTCTAAGAATTGAGCTAAAGCAACTCTAATGGTGTGAACACAAAAATGCTTTATGTAAAAGTGGTAACCCCACTTGTGCTTAAACAATGAGGATGACCTATGATCAAATGTTCTCATTTGACTCCTAAGTCAATATACTCATATATCGATGACCTAGTCATCGCAAATTGTTTGATAGATGCTAGAATTTGTTGTGCATGCTTTGCCACATATTTCATTTCTCATTTTATTGTGTGAGCATGTTGGTTGCATATTTCACTCATTTGAGGACGTCCACTTGTTGTTTTGATTGATTGGTTTCTTTTTCTTTGGCCAAGTGGATGGACATGAATGCCTAAGAACCTTCTCTAGCTATCTATGCTTTACTCGTCTCAAACTCTATTCATGCCACATCACAAAATTTGATCAAATCAGATTCGAACCACTCTGTGTGAGGAGCACTCAGAGTCCCCGATTCGTCATAGACTTAAACTTCCAAAACTTCTTTGTGCGTTTTGGTCTGACCGATTCCTCCATTTTGGTCATACCGAGATCACTAAGTCGATCTAGGTTTTCAATCTCGGTGCAACCGATTTGAACTTTTCGGTCACACCAAGTTGTTCCACTCGGTCACACTGACCGGGTCGGGCTATATATACTCACAGGCAAAATTTTGGAAATTTCTCGGAAACCCCTTCGCTCACGCATAGCTCGCTCTGCCTCCTGGGTCTCCGGATCGTCCTCCTTGTCGCCAGCCGCCTCCTGTCGCTGGTCTCCGCCACCGTCAACGGAATTCTTCCCCGTCGTTGCCGCCATAGCGAGTTCATCGCCGAACTAGGGTATGGACTCAATCACGGTGCTATCCCCGTCCGATTCCTAGCACATTGTGTTCATTATGATTCTTACCATGATTGAACGATCTTATCCAGTCAAAACACTCCGTAGATTAGAGTTGAATTGAAAATTTAGGTTTAGGTTTCCACCGAAACCATCTCGGACCATCCGAGTTCAGG
Organism: Triticum urartu; assembly: GCF_003073215.2. Lineage (NCBI taxonomy): Eukaryota > Viridiplantae > Streptophyta > Magnoliopsida > Poales > Poaceae > Triticum > Triticum urartu. The sequence continues at coordinate 177,505,245 of NC_053027.1, forward strand.
AACTCGGTACCACCGATTCGGCTCAGGCCATTGCACATGAGATTCTCGGTCTGACCGAGAATTGCAAATCGGTGTGACCAAGTTCAGGACTTTGTGAAACCCTAGCAGTCTCGGTGCCACCGAACTGTGACTTGGTCTGACCGAGTTCACTAGTTTTGGTTCCAACAGCTGCTTCGGTATCACCGAGTTTACAAATCGGTTGATCCGAAATGCTTTCCGAGGAAAACTAAAACTAAGTTTTTGATTCATTCTTTTGCAAAAACCTTTGTATTTTGTGATGCTCATCCACTCTATCTCATCTACAATCTATTCATAGGGTCTTCAGTTAGTGTTTGCATCATGTCTGACCAGAGTGATAGTCAGAACAAGTCAGAGGAGCAGGTTCACATAAGTGAGGGCACTAGTCCCTCTAGCAGCTCAGATGAGGGTAGTAGAAGCACCCCAAGCAATTTGCCAAAGGCTTCCACTAGAGAAAGCAAGAAAGGAACATCAGAATCTGAGGATGAAGATTATGTGGCAGAGGAAGAGGAAGCCACATCAAAGAAGAAAGTGTTGAAAGAGGAGTATGGCTCAGCTGCAGCCACTAAGCCAGGTCTGAAGACCAAAAGGACAGCAGGAAGACAGCCAATGTCCAAAGCCAGAGCATCCTCTTAGAAACCCTCCAAATCAACTATAGGAGATGAGGCTGCAAAAAAGAAGAAGGAAAGAAAGAGGGGCAGATGGTGCAAGAAAGTTGATCCAATGGCAGAATTTGAGAAGCACTCTTCTGAAGAAGAAGAGGCAGAGGAAGAGGTTGCTGCACCAGCACCTAAGGCCCAGAAACTCATGGGTGATGCTATCAGGACAGGGGCTGCATCATCTAAGCCCAAAGCTGCTGCTAATTCTGCTGCTCCAGCTCCAAAGCCAAAACCCAAGAGGAGCACCAGAAACATCCCTGTAGAGGAGAAGAACAAGGCCCCTGTCGGTGTCAAAACCGGAGGATCTCGGGTAGGGGGTCCCGAACTGTGCGTCTAGGCGGATGGTAACAGGAGACAAGGGACACAATGTTTTACCCAGGTTCGGGCCCTCTTGATGGAGGTAAAACCCTACGTCCTGCTTGATTAATATTCATGATATGGGTAGTACAAGAGTAGATCTACCACGAGATCAAGGAGGCTAAACCCTAGAAGCTATCCTATGGTATGATTGTTGTACGTTCTATGTTGTCCTACAGACTAAAACCCTCCGGTTTATATAGACACCGGAGAGGGTTAGGGTTACACAAAGTCGGTTACAATGGTAGGAGATCTAAATATCCGCATCGCCAAGCTTGCCTTCCACGCCAAGGAAAGTCCCATCCAGACACGGGACGAAGTCTTCAATCTTGTATCTTCATAGTCCAGGAGTCCAGCTGAAGGTATAGTCCGGCCATCCGGACACCCCCTAATCCAGGACTCCCTCAGTAGCCCCTGAACCAGGCTTCAATGACGATGAGTCTGGAGCGTAGATTGTCTTCGGCATTGCAAGGCGGGTTCCTCCTCCAAGTACTTCATAGAAGATTGTTAACACTAAGGATAGTGCCCGGCTCTGCAAAATAAGTTTCCACATATTGCCATAGAGAGAATAATATTAACACAAATCTAATCTGCTGGCGTATTCCACAGCGTGACATCACACTATGGCCAAGCCTTTATTCGAATCGTTTTTACTTCCCCACCTCAGCGCGTTTTGCGAGGCGGTTTCCTTGGCACGTCTTGTCAAAGCAGAGATCATGCCCCTTATTTACGGGATTCTCATCAATACGGACGTGGGTAACCCAACCGTGCCATTTATCACGGCGCTTGGGAGGCAAGCGAGTTTTACCAGGCTGGTGGGGACGAATAGTCGCATCCGCCCATAGAAGGGGATAAGGTTCCACCTTTTTACCTACGCCTTCTTCCTCCTTTGCCTATCCATCTTTCGCGCACTCGAGCTCCAGCGCCCAAGTCCGCACTTCCCACCTCAACCTTTTCCAGCCATGTCCGGAGCGGGAGGCAAGTGGATGGTCTCCTCCATTACGGAGGGCCATATCAAAAAGCTGAGGAAAGCCGGATACTTGTCTAACAACATCACGCACCGGCTTCCCGAAAAGGGGCAGCTCCTCCCCACCCCAAGGCCCCATGAGAGGGTAGTATTCCTTCCCCATTTCCTCCGCGGACTGGGCTTTCCTCTCCACCCATTTGTCCGGGGGCTCATGTTCTACTATGTCCTGGATTTCCACGATCTGGCCCCGAACTTCATCCTCAATATCTCGGCGTTTATCGTCGTGTGCGAGGCCTTCCTCTGCATCCGCCCCCATTTCGGTCTCTGGCTCAAGATTTTTAATGTCAAGCCGAAGGTTGTGCGTGGCAACCAGGCGGAATGCAGAGGCGCCATGGCGGGCAAGATAGCCAACGTCCTATGGCTCGAGGGCTCTTTTGTGGAGACCCTGAAGGGGTGGCAGTTAGGGTGGTTTTACATCACCGAGCCGCGCGATCCGAAATGGGTCGCAGCCCCTGAGTTCCAGTCCGGACCCCCTACGCGGCTCACGTCCTGGAAAGAGACGGGCCTGTCGTGGGGCGACGAAGGAGAGGTGACTGGACTGCAGACATGCATCCAGTCCCTAGTGAATAAGCAGCTCAAGCTTGTCAATGTAGTCCAGGTTATGCTCGTCTGCCAGATCCTCCCGTGTCAACAACGGGATTTCAATCTGTGGGAGTTAGACCCGGCGCAGCACCCAACCCTTAGCAGGCTCTTCGACACGACGTACGAAGAAGTCTGGAAGGTGCTAACCAAAGGCGTCGAGGCTCCCGCATCCGCCTCCGAGGACCGCGGATTCAGCTCGCAGCATCACGCTGGCGAGGTAAGCTATTTTCACCTTTTACAGGATGTTGGTTTTTTCATAGTTTGACTCTATGCGGAATCTAAACTCCCTTGCCTTTGACAGGCTTGGCAGGTGAAATCCGGACCAATTAAGCCTTTGACAGGCTTGGCAGGTGAAGTCCGGACCGATTAACTGTCCGGCTCCATTACCCGAAGACCCAGCCAATGCTCGCTTAGAGAAGCTGCTGGTTCCGGTACCTTATGTGGTGCCGGAGAAGAAGGCCAAGAAGAAGGCCACGGGAACTCGAAAGAGTGCCCGACGTGTGGAGGTGTCGGATTCGTCATCCAATGAATCCGAGATGCACTCCTCCCGTGAAGACGAGGAGGAGGAAGAAGAAACCTCTCCCCCTCCAGCGGGGGGAGGAAAGAAGAGGAAGGCCGCCCCAATGGGGGAGGCCGAAGGGTCCAAGAGGGGGAAGACCCTCCCTCCGGACTACTCCACCGACGCCGACGAGGGCGAAGGGGAGTGGCCGCACAGGGCCAAGCGCCCAGCGGAATCGTAAGTATTCGGATACCAGAGTAACTCGTAATATCCCCTTGTTGCACAGCCCTTCCTTATGTCGAATATAATTATCCAGCCCGCCCAAGGCCGGACTCGATGAGTCGTCGAGCGACTCCCTGGATTCGTCGGATGTGAATTCACTTCCGACGGCTACCTCCCCCCGCCCTACGGACGATGCCGAAGTGTTGTCCCAACAGGTTCCCAGCCAGGAGGAGGTGGTCCTGGAGGCGCCACAAGGCGACTTCCCGGACTCCAGGAGCAAAGGGGACAAGACCCCCCAGGGCTCCAAGTCCGGCTTTGTGCCGGACACCGGTGCCGGAATCCTCAACGGTTCCGGACTGCGGAAGGCGACCTCCTTCTAAGAGGAGCAAGCCTAATAAGCCGGCAGCCTCCGTCCAACCGGAGGTGCCGGACAATCTGTTGGAGGTGCTTAAGGGCGCCTCCATTGACGAGGAGCACCGTACTATCATGAGTACAGTGATCCAGAAGGTTCAGTCCGCCAAAAGCGGACTTACTGAAGCTTGTGCTAGCCTTTTAACAGGCTTCGAGGTAAGTAAAAAATATGTAAAAATATTACCGCATAGACAGTAGCCCCTGATGCTCTGTTTGGCGTTCAGAAATAAAAGCCAAATAGAGGATCTATTAAATTTCGCAGGAGTCTAACAAAAAATGAGTCAATATGCGTATGCAGGCTTCGCTGCTTGCGACCGCCGCACTGACTGCGGAGTTGGGCACCCTGAAGCAGGGCCTCGAGCGGTCCGAGCAAGAGCTCGGCCTTGCCAAGAGGCAGCTCGAGGAGAAGGAAGGTAAGAGATACCTTATAGAAAAATATATAAAAAGATGCAATTGCAAAAAATGACAGGATTATGCTGCTTATTGTAGGTGCCACAACTGAGGTGGCGACCCTCAAGCAGGCGCTGTCCGAGGCTGAGAAGAAAGCGGCCACGGAGCGCACTGAGCGGGAGAAATTAGAGGCGCAAGTCGGCAAGGCGCGGCGAGAGCTTCAGGCTCTCATGAAAAAACATGAGAGTTTGGAGCTTGACTCGAAGACGCAGGCGTCCGAGCTCGCGGTGGCCATTGAGACTGCTAAGTCTACCAAGGCCGAATCCCAGAAGGCCCTCCAGGAGTTGGATCTGGTGAAAAAGATAGCAGCGGGTAAGGCATTCTTTATGCAAAGAAGACACATAAAAGTAAACTACTTGTTACTTACCCGAATCCAGAGCTCTCCAGGAGCATTCGCAGATCTTCCTCGTAGCGTATCCGATGCCGCCGCATTCTACCGAGCCAAGGAAGGCAGCTCGACAGAGAAGGTGTTCTGGTCTCAGTATGCTGAGGCCGGACACCCTGTGCCCTTGAGCGACCAGCTGAAGCATCTAGTCGAGCTCCACAAGGCGGCCGAACAGGCCATGAAGGGCTTCATAGTTCGGCTCTGGCCTAGAGAGGCCCTGCCTGGGAGCTACTTCGGATTGGTACGGTGGCTGGTGGAGGCCTGTCCAAGGCTCGAGGTCATCAAGCGCTCCGTCTGCATCGAAGGTGCCCGGAGGGCCCTTCCCCGTGCTAAGGTGCACTGGGGCAAGCTCGACGGTGAGAAGCTTGTGAGGGACGGGCCGCCGCTGGGGAAAGAGCATCGCAAGCCCAAGAACTATTATAAGGATGTTCTGGCGGGTGCCCGCCTTATGGCGGATGAATGTACCAGGGATGTAAATTTTGAGTAAACTCGCTCGTGTTGTCCTGTGCGCTGAAAACTTGTTCATATGCGCTAAGCAATGCTTTTTGAATTTAAAATATTACTTTCTGTGCGGCCGTTTATCAAAAATTGAGAGATGGTCAGTCGTCGGCTTCTGCCCCCATGCCACTATTGCTGGGGTGTTCGGGATAAACCTGAGCGCTCTTTTTCCCATGTTTGGGTCCTTCGAGGGAGGCGCTCGGCACAACGAACAAGGCAATCGGACTATAATGCTTGAACACTCTCACTTAGCCATAGAACTCTATAATTTTAAATTTCGGCGAAGCTCCTAGTATTCGGAAGACCGAGTTCGGGGCGCTATCCACGCCTTGGCCAGACAAAGTCGGCTCCTCGCTCTAAGCGGCATAAGTCTTTAGGGACTCGAAAAACCTCTTGAACAGCGACCGGTCTCTCGCCTCATCATGACAGTCAGTTTTAGCTTTCTCTACTGAGGTGCTCAGCCCAGATCAACTGGGGCACAATCGCAGTAGTTCTCCTAGTGCTACCTTAGCCGATATAGCAGAACATAAGGCACCAAAACATAGGAGCCGGGCAAACCCAACTATTGACCCAAATCATGATTCGGAGCCGATGCATATAGTGCTATAAGTTCGGGGTGCCGCACTTGTGAAAGTGTTCAGACTTCTCACACCATGTTTGAGGGGTACAGAAGCCCCTGGCGTGTTTGCCGTACCACAGTGTACGGGTGCAACATGTCATTAATAAACATATATATAAAAAGAGAGTAATGCAAAAAATAGACAAAAAGCTATGCATTGTTTTATAAGAAGGCTGCGATCAAAGCAGAACGATACAAATAGTGCGATAAGCAAAAAGTAGGACTATTTAACATGTCCTTTCCAGGGGCAGGCCGCGGAATTGTATGTAAAACAGGTATACTGCTCATAATAGAGACCACCTGGGAGTTCCATAATGCGGCATGGCTTGTCTGCTTTCCTGGATCTTGCATCGTTTGTGTGGCAGTTGGATTGCCGAACAGGTCGTCCGAAGTATGGAGTCCTGAATGTAAGAGAAAAATAAAATAAAATAAAAAAGAATTTGGCAGCCCCTAGTAGGTTTAAGCCGTGTCTTGGGCATGCCGTGATGGTGCCCCTCCCCCTGTGCCCATGGTATTTCAAGGGCGTAGTTATGTACGCGAAGCACTGGTTTTGCTATTTCGCGAGGGCTGGTGTTGGGGCCGCATTGCTACGCCTGCTCAGAACGTGGCAGGTGGTCTTGTTGTAGGTTACTCTAGGCGCGCTTGACAGTGTCCGGCTTTTTAGCGGCCGGACTGGAGAATTGCCTAAAGAGGCTGCTTTGTACTTCCGCTGCGAGGGCCGCCGTGTGCTCCTCCGTTCGGAGGGAGCGTTCGGTGTTTCCATTGACCGTGATTACTCCTCGAGGGCCTGGCATCTTGAGCTTGAGGTATGCGTAGTGCGGTACTGCATTAAACTTTGCAAATGCGGTTCGCCCGAGTAGTGCGTGATAGCCACTGCGGAACGGGACTATGTCGAAGATTAACTCCTCGCTTCGGAAATTATCCGGAGATCCGAAGACCACTTCAAGTGTGACTGAGCCTGTATAGTTGGCCTCTACACCTGGTATGACGCCTTTAAAGGTCGTTTTGGTGGGCTTAATCCTCGAGGGATCTATACCCATTTTCCGCACTGTATCCTGATAAAGCAGGTTCAGGCTGCTGCCGCCGTCCATAAGGACTCTTGTGAGATGAAATCCGTCAATAATTGGGTCTAGAACCAATGCGGCGAACCCGCCATGACGGATGCTAGTGGGGTGGTCCCTTCGATCAAAGGTGATCGGACAGGAGGACCATGGGTTGAACTTCGGGGCGACTGGCTCCATCGCGTATACGTCCCGTAACGCATGCTTCCGCTCCCTTTTGGGGATGTGGGTTGCGTATATCATGTTCACCATCCGCACTTGTGGGGGGAAACCCTTCTGTCCACTGTTGTTCGGCGACCTGGGCTCCTCCTCGTCGTCGCTACGCAGCCCCTTGTCTCTATTTTCGGCATTTAACTTGCCTGCCTGCTTGAACACCCAACAATCCCTGTTGGTGTGATTGGCTGGTTTTTCGGGGGTGCCATGTATCTGGCACAAGCGGTCGAGTATTCGGTCCAAACTGGACGGGCCCTGAGTATTCCTTTTGAATGGCTTTTTCCACTGACCGGATTTGTAGCCTCTGAATCCGGCATTGACTGCCGTATCCTCGTTGTTGTCACTGTTAACATGGCGCTTTTGCTTGTTCCGACGCGACCTGCCACTTCTGTCCTTGGTATACGAATTACCAAGGTTCTTGGCTAAGTTGTTGCTGCGAGCTAGCCAGCTGTCTTCTCCCACGCAAAAGCGGGTCATGAGTGTCGTGAGGGCTGCCATAGATTTCGGCTTTTCCTGTCCAAGGTGCCGGGCCAGCCACTCGTCGTGGATATTATGCTTGAAGGCTGCTAGGGCCTCTGCGTCTGGACAGTCCACTATTTGGTTTTTCTTTGTTAGGAACCGTGTCCAGAATTGCATGGCCGATTCCTCTGGCTGCTGAATTATGTGGCTTAGGTCATCGGCGTCTAGTGGTCGCACATAAGTGCCCTGGAAGTTTTCAAGGAATGTGGCTTCCAGGTCCTCCCAAGAACCGATTGATTTTGCCGGCAAGCTGTTAAGCCAATGCCAGGCTGGTCCCTTGAGTTTGTAGTGGGAGGTATTTGATGGTGTGTAGATCATCGCCACGGGCCATGTGGATATGAAGGAGATAGTCCTCGAACCATACCGCAGGATCTGTTGTGCCATCATATGATTCGATGTTCACGGGTTTGAAACCCTCAGGGATTTTATGATCCATTACTTCATCTGTGAAGCATAGTGGGTGTGCAGCGCCCCTGTATTGGGCTATATCACGACGTAGCTCAAACGAGCTTTGTCTATTGAGTTCGGCCCGGCCGGATTTATTGTGTCCGGCGTGACGATCACCGTCACGTGCCGTGGGGCGCCCACACGATCTGTAGATCGATCTTGTTTGCCTTGCCTTGTCCTCTAGTATCTCTCGCAGGTCTGGCGCATTTTCCCGTGCCTTAGCATGTTTTGAGCGGTGCCGGGGCACGGCTTGAGTGGAGGGCCGAGAGGCTTCTCTGTCACGGCCACGCGGTGGCCGGTCGGCCATGTCATGCGCTGGTGATGTAGGTTTAGGTGCTTCCTCCTCTAATCGGGGTAGCAGCCTGCGCTTTGGGTAGCTCTTGGAGGGGCGTTCGAGTTCATACTCTTCGGCCGCAAGGACTTTAGTCCATCTGTCGGCTAGCAAATCTTGATCAGCTCTAAGCTGTTGCTGCTTTTTCTTGAGGCTGCTTGCCGTGTCCATAAGCCTGCGTGTAAAACGCTCTTGTTCGGCGGGATCCTCTGGCACAACGAATTCGTCGTCGTCGAGGCTTGCCTCGTCTTCGGAGGGAGGCATATAATTATCATCCTCAACCTTTCTGTCTACCGCTCTCTCGTGAGGGCTGGCTTCTCCATCCTCCTGTGCTGAATCTTGCTGGAGGGGGTGTTCTTTGGCGCTATCTGGAGTATTATTATCTCCCGTGCCGGAATCACCGTTTTTGCTTTGGCGGGATTTAGAGCGGCGCCGCTGACGCCGGCGCTTGGGCTGTTTCTTGGAGGTGTCATCCCCCGCTGTTCCATCACCATCTCCATCTTTTGGAGTGTCCACCATATATATGTCGTACGACGAGGTGGCCTTCTAGTGCCCTATAGGTGCTAGTTCTTGGTTGTCTCCTGCATCGTCGTCCATACCGTCGATGTCTTCGGAGTCGAAGTCGAGCATGTCGGTTAAGTCATCGACAGTGGCTACAAAGTGGGTGGTGGGTGGGCTTTGAATTTCTTCATCGTCCGTATCCCAACCTTGCTGACCGTAGTCCGGCCAGGGCTCTCCTGATAAAGAGAGAGACTTTAGTGACTTCAGGACATCGCCAAAGGGCGAGTGCTGAAAGATGTCCGCGGCGGTGAACTCCATGATCGGCGCCCAATCGGATTCGACCGGCAGGGGCGCGGAGGGCTCGGAGTCCGGGGTGGAGTCCGGCGCTTTGGAGTCACGGGCCTTGCGGAGTACAGGGCCGGTGTTCGGCTCAATCGCCTTTGAGATCGCAGCCCCCGAGGCGGCGTCCAACCACTCATCCTCAATCGGCGCAGTGGGCTCCGAATTAAGGGTCAGAACCGATGCATGTGCGGCCTCCAGGGCACTGTTCGGCGGCAGAGCTAGATCATGCCCATCGAGACAGTGCGCCGCGCTCGGCTGTGGCCGGAATCCGTTGAAGATCAAGTCTCCGCGGATATCAGCCGTGTAGTTTAAATTTCCAAACCTGACCTGATGGCCAGGGGCGTAGCTTTCGATCTGCTCCAGATGGCCAAGTGAATTGGCCCGCAGTGCGAAGCCGCCGAAGACGAAGATCTGTCCGGGGAGAAAAGTCTCACCCTGGACTGCATCGTTGTTGATGATCGAAGGAGCCATAGGGCCTAAAGGTGACGACAGAGAGGAACTCTCAATGAAAGCACCAATGTGGGTGTCAAAACCGGCAGATCTCGGGTAGGGGGTCCCGAACTGTGTGTCTAGGTGGATGGTAACAGGAGACAAGGGACACAATGTTTTACCCAGGTTCGGGCCCTCTTGATGGAGGTAAAACCCTATGTCCTGCTTGATTATCCGCATCGCGAAGCTTGCCTTCCACGCCAAGGAAAGTCCCATCCGTACACGGGACGAAGTCTTCAATCTTGTATCCTCATAGTCCAGGAGTCCGGCTGAAGGTATAGTCCGGCCATCCGTACACCCCCTAATCCAGGACTCCCTCAGCCCCAGTGCCTGAGACAGTTGTTGTTGAAGAAGAAGAAGATGAAGAGCATGTTCTGAGAAAGTTGAATCCCAAGATTCCAGACCACAATGATGCTCATCCTGTGGCTAAGAACATGAAGCTCAGAAGAGACTCGGGGTTGAGGCTATGGAGAGTGTCAGATCCATATGCCAGCTGGAGAAGAACTGCTGTTGATTACAGGTTCCACACAAAGGAACAGCAGGACTTCTATGAGACAGTGTTGTTGGACAAGAAGCCTATAGTGTGTGAAATGAGGTGGGTCGACTGGAAGTATATCAAGGAAAATGAGGAACACTATCCTGGTGTGTTTGACAGCTTTATTGCTTGTGGAGTTGCAGACTTTGTTGGGCAGAAGCTCACAAAGTGGAATGAGGAGCTCATAATGCAATTCTACTCCACAGCACACTTCTATCCAGATGGCAGGATAGCATGGATGTCTGAAGGTACAAGGTACCACTCAACTATTGAGGAATGGGCAAATCTGATCAATGCTCCTAAGGAAGAAGAAGATGACTTGGATGTCTATGCCAAGAAGAAGATGGATCACAACTCTATGGCAAACATGTACAAGGAGATTCCTGAAGATGATCTTGAGACTCACCAGTTTGGGTCAGTAAAACACTTGCTGTCAGGGCTGCCTACAATCAATTGGATCCTTAGGCACACTCTCTTGCCCAAGTCTGGTGATCACAGAATGATCAGAGGCCATGAAATTAACTTGCTACATATATTTGATGTGCCACAGAAGTTCAAGGTCATGAGCCTTATAGTTGAGACTATCAAGAGGACTGCAGTTGACCAAAAAAGAAGTTGTGGATATGCCCCACAGATCCAGGAGTTGATAAACTCAAAGATGGGCACAGGCACATACTTGTTGGATAAGGAACACTTGCCTATCTACCCAGACTTCGAGGACAATCAAGTTGTGATGAATGAGAATGAACCATCATCAGTACAAGCTCAAGAGAAGAAGGAGAAAGCAAAGAAAGAGAAGGCTGCCAAGATGCCAACTCAAGAGGAGGCATCTGAGTACTTTTTGAAAAGCAAGCAGGACCAGCTTGGTTATTTGATAGCATCAACTCTGAGGATTGAGAAGGGGTTGGCCACCCTAAATCAAAACCAGGAGAGCCTGGAATGAATCATGGAACAAAAATTCTATGATTTAAATGTCAAAGTAACTGAGATTCAGTCAGTTGTGGAGCAGCTACAGGATGACATGCAGGAGAGGAAGGGCAGAACAACCATTGATGCATATGCCAGAGTGCCTCGAGCTCAAAGATCATTTGCAGAGCCAGTAACAGACACCAGAGTCACTTCATCTGCACCAGCTACAGCTCCAGTGCAACCAGCTCCAGCACCTACCCCAGCAGCTCCATCTACATGAACAGAAGCCTTTGTCCTTGGCGTTCTCCGGACTCCACCACCTGAAGATCAAGCTTGAGAGACGTTTTAGTGCTATGCATTTTCTATGAACTTTTTGGTAACTTGTTGCCAAAGGGGGAGAAAAATGTATAGATCATAGGCTTCGAGCGAGAGCGTTGCTTTTTATTCTCTCTTGTTTTGGTGGTTGAACTTTATTTGCTTGATTGAGATACTTTATGCTTGTCTGTGATACTTAGATGATCATGTGTGTTTGATCATATGCTACATTAATGCTTGTTGGATGATACTATCATTTTATCCCTATTTGATCATTCACTTTGCTTGGTGATGAGTGCATGTATTTAATTCTTATCATTTTGAGCGCTCCACCAAGATGTATGTGACATGGAAGACTAACCCGTGATCCTAACTCATTGTGCATTTGCAGTCCAAAGCAAATCTTAAGATATGCACAAATTTAGGGGGAGCTCTTGCTTTTCACATACTTCTCAAAGCGACAATATCTTTCACTCTTATTATCATTTGTCGAAGCTTTGATCTATATGTTTTCATCAATTACCAAAAAGGGGGAGATTGAAAGTGCAACTATCCCTGGGTGGTTTTGGTAATTCCTAACAACATATAGCTCATTGAGCTAACATTATTCCAAGATTAATATTTCAGGAAAAGCTCAATGAATGGCATGGCATGGATGAGGAAAGTGGATCCCTCAAAATTCTAAGGACAAAAAGTTTGGCTCAAGCTTGAACCTCAAGACTCTACATTTTATATTTTAGTGATCCAAGATCACATTGAGTCTATAGGAAAAGCCAATACTATCAAGGAGGGATGAGGTGTTGCTTAATGGCTTGCTTGCTCAAAGTGCTTAGTGATATGCTCCAAAACCTTCAACTACCTTCCCACATCCACATATGACCTAAACCAAAAGTCAAACTCGGCCCCACCGATTCTTTCTATCCGGCGCCACCGAGTTTCAAATGTCATAGCCACTGCCACAAACCCTAGGCAAATCGGTCTCACCGATAGGGATCTCGGTCTCACCGAGATGGGATTGTAATCTCTCTGTTTCCCTTCGTAACGTTTCGGTCTTACCGAGATGAGCGATCGGTCCCACCGAGATTGCAATGTAAACTCTCTGTTTCCCTTTTGTAACATTTCGATCTCACCGAGATGAGCGAATCGGTCCCACCGAGTTTACCTGACCAACTCTCTGGTTAGCTTATTACCAAAATCGGTCCCACCGAGTTTGTGTAATCGGTCACACCGAGATTACGTTATGCTCTAACCCTAACCATATCGGTCCTACCGAGTTGCATCTCAGTCCCATAAAAAATCCTAACGGTCACTAGGTTTGCTGAATCGGTCCGACCGAGTTTAACCATTCGATCCCACCGAGTTTGGCAAATTGTGTGTAACGGTTAGATTTTGTGTGGAGGCTATATATACCCCTCCACCCACTCTTCATTCGTAGAGAGAGCCATCAGAACATACCTACACTTCCAATACACATTTTCTGAGAGAGAACCACCTACACTTGTGTTGAGGTCAAGATATTCCATTCCTACCATATGAATCTTGATCTCTAGCCTTCCCCAAGTTGCTTTCCACTCAAATCTTCTTTCCACCAAATCCAAATCCTGTGAGAGAGAGTTGAGTGTTGGGGAGACTATCATTTGAAGCACAAGAGCAAGGAGTTCATCATCAACACACCATTTGTTACTTCTTGGAGAGTGGTGTCTCCTAGATTGGCTAGGTGTCACTTGGGAGCCTCCGACAAGATTGTGGAGTTGAACCAAGGAGTTTGTAAGGGCAAGGAGATCGCCTACTTCATGAAGATCTACCGCTAGTGAGGCAAGTCCTTCGTGGGCGATGGCCGTGATGGAATAGACAAGGTTGCTTCTTCATGGACCCTTCGTGGGTGGAGCCCTCCGTGGACTCGCGCAACCGTTACCCTCCGTGGGTTGAAGTCTCCATCAACGTGGATGTACGATAGCACCACCTATCGGAACCACGACAAAAACATCTGTGTCTCCAATTGCGTTTGAATCCTCCAAACCCTTCCCTTTACATTCTTGCAAGTTGCATGCTTTACTTTCCGCTGCTCATATACTCTTTTCCATGCTTGCTTGAATTGTGTGGAGATTGCTTGACTTGTGCTAAGATAGCTAAAATCTGCCAAGAACAAAAATTGGGAAAAGGCTAGATTTTTATTTGGTCAAGTAGTCTAATCACCCCTCTCTAGACATACTTTTGATCCTACAAAGGCTACTGAGGATGTTCTTCCTACCAAAGAATATGCTGAAGAAGTTATTCCAGATCGTGAAGAACGTCATGCTGATGCACCTGAGGAAAATGATGCTGAAGAAAATGCTGATCGAGTTCCTCAACGGCAACCAGCTCATCCTCGTGTCGCAAATGAAGTGTAGATTGAGAAAATCATCAGTGACATCAACATTCCAAGTACTCTCACATGCTCAAGAGCTTCTCATTTGTCTAACTTTTGTGGGCACTTTGCTTTTATCTCTATCACAGAGCCCACTAAGGTAGATGAAGCATTTCTGGAGCCTGAGTGGACTCGGGCTATGAAAGACGAATTGCATCAATTCGAGCTCAACAACGTCTGGGAACTGGTCAAACATCCAGATCCTCGCAAGCACAATATCATTGGCACAAAGTGGATCTACCGCAACAAGCAAGATGAAAATGGCCTTGTGGTGAGGAATAAGGCACCGCTTGTAGCTCAAGGCTACATACAGGTTGAAGGAATTGATTTCGATGAAACTTTTTCACCTGTTGCTAGACTTGAGCCTATTCGTATATTACTTGCTTATGCTAACCATCATGACATCATCTTATATCAAATGGATGTGAAAAGTGCATTTCTCAATGGTAAGCATGAGGAAGAAGTATATGTTTCTCAACCCCCAAGTTTTGAAGATCCAAAGCATCCTGACAAAGTCTTCAGACTCAACAAGGCCCTCTATGGCCTCAAGCAGGCCCCCCGGGTGTGGTATGATACTTTGAAGGAATTCCTCATGAAGAAAGGCTTCAAACCCGGTTCACTTGACCCAACTCTTTTCACTAAATCTTATGATGGTGAATTGTTTGTGTGCCAAATATATGTTGATGATATCATCTTTGGCTGTACTGACCAACGTTACAGTGATGAATTTGCCTATATGATGAGTGAATACTATCAAATGTCTATGATGGGAGAATTGATATTCTTCTTAGGTCTTCAAATTCGTCAACAGCGCAATGGCATATTCATATCTCAGGAGAAATACCTCAAGGATGTATTGAGGAAATCCGGCATGCAAGATTGCAAAGGCATCAAAATCCCTATGCCCACAAATGGCCATCTATGCACTGATGAAAATGGTATTGACTTCGATCAAAAGGTATACCGCTCCATGATTGGTTTTTTATTGTATTTATGTGCATATAGGCCAGATATTATGCTTAGTGTTTGCATGTGTGCCCGATTTCAAGCTACACCGAAGGAATCACACCATAAGGCTGTGAAGCATATTCTTCGATATCTAGCTCACACACCAACACTTGGATTATGGTACCCCAAGGGATCGGCTTTTGATCTCATTGGATATTCAGACTCTGACTATGCTGGTGACCGTGTGGACCCCAAGTCAACAACAGGCACATGCCATTTCCTCAGACGATCCTTGGTCTGTTGGTCCTCGAAGAAACAGAACAGCGTATCACCGTCTATTGCTGAAGCGAGTACATTGCTGCTGGTTCGTGTTGTGCACAATTGCTATGGATGAAGCTAACCCTCAAGGATTACGGCATCAACCTGAAGAATGTGCCTCTCTATTGTGACAATGAGAGTGCCATAAAGATTGCTCATAACCTAGTTCAGCACTCGAAGACAAAGCACATTCAGATTCGTCATCATTTTCTTCGTGATCATGTGTTCAAGGGCGACATTTCTATTGAGCATGTGAAGACTGAAGACCAGCTAGCCGATATCTTCACAAAGCCCTTGGATGAGAAGAGATTTAGCAAGTTGCGATGTGAGCTAAATATCCTAGAATCTTCAAATGTCCTTTGAAAAGGACAGACATCCTAACACTTATGCAAAATTGATGACTTAGATGTGCAACACACGAAGTAACGTTTTTCTTCAATCAATGAAGACTAACCCTCTAAGTGTGAAGAAATAAATGAAGAATTTGATTCTCAGAGCCTTACGACAATTGTACGCGGTGTCTGAAATCATCATTCTTATACGGTGGGTCATGCCACCACCAAAAGTTGAAAATCATCAATTTGAGTTTCTCTTCATTTTGACATTCCTCAGTTGTTCGATTCCCTCAACTTAGCTTTATCTTCACTAGTTTTGTTGTTTTTCTTCTTTGGCTATATATATATATGTGTGTGTGTGTGTGTGTGTGTGAGTGTGTGTGTGTGTATGAGTTTTTGTCCTCTACAGCATTCACTTATTGCTAATTCTTCAAGTTGCCTTTTCTGCTAAGTGAATGTGATCGGACCCTTCCCCCTCTATGCTAAACTCAATCCAATCTATTCACATATTCTTCATGTGCGTTTTGTTTGAAACTCGTTCAAAATCTTCACTGTGTCCTTGTCAGCTGAAGAAATTGCGAACGAAACTTTAAAAACTGATCTTATCTGAATTTTTGGCGTTTGCCGCTCAAACCATTCCACATTCCATGATATATTATATTATTCACCTACGATCTCACACGATCGCCACCTCTTAGTACGTGGGTGACACATGTCACGCGAATGAGAAGGGTGAGGGGCACGTTCATCCAATTTCTTCGGGCGAATAGTTTTTCACCACGGCTATAAATACCCCCCTCCCTTCGTCACTTTGCTTTTACTCTACTCGACTTCACTCCCTCGCTTGAGCTCTCAAAACCCTAGCACCGCCGCTACTTCCATCATCGCCGATGAGGAAGAGCTTCACTGCCTCGACCTCGTTGCCATCGTACTCGTGCCGGCCGCGGATTTCTTCACTCCGTTGCCGACGTAGCTGTCTTCCTCTGCCAAGTTAGGGCGTGGAAGATCTGAATCGACGAGCTTCAAATCTACACTTCCTAGTTCGTCGTGTTCTTTGTCAAGGGTAATTAAAAGTTACTTTTACTGCCCTTGTTGATTCTGATGATTTCTACAAAATCTTCAAAAGATGTTTATTCTTCAAATCTTCACACACTAAACACCTCACATGTCATCTGTTCTTGATCCATTTCTCTAAGTAACATTTTTCTTCAAGATTCCTCAATTGTGTGGATTTTCGATCTGTACAACTCTGGAACCTAAGACAAAGAACGCTTAGTGAAATTCTTCAAGACTCATCTGGTCAAATTCCTCAAACTTGTTCTTTTTGCAAAAACTTCTAGAACACATTTGACCTCTCCAAATTCTTCGCAACTATATTCTGTTCACAGGTACACATGTCCGCTACTGAATCTCTAGGTTCTCACCAACTTAACTCATTTGTAGCGTTCCTTGAAGAAAAGTTGCACACCTCTTCAGAAAATTCTATTGTTCAGAATCCTCAGCTGAAGAAAATGGCTAATGGGAAGAAACTTCAGAAGGGAGGAAAGAGACCTAAGGTCAACACTGCTTTCGAAATCCCAGATGACATTTACAAGGATTATTGCACTCTTGATGAGGCTAAACATGGAAAGGAGGACAAAAATCAGCGCAAGGTGCACATACAAAGGATAGAGAGGAGATGGGCATGGGAATGGAGGGAATACAGATATGTAACTCCTAAGTACATGAAGAAATTCGCTCTTAACCCTCCATGCCCAAGACCTCCATTGGCACCTGGCGAAGAAGCTGATCCTACCATCCACAAGCATGGTGAGGACTATCCTGATGAATGGGCTAAGAGCCAGGCCAAGCTAGCCAAAATAGATAAGGAAGCAGTGAGGAAATTCAATGAAGACTCTGCTGCTGCTGCTACCACCGCTGAGGCCTCTGCAAGCAAGCCAAAGAGGGTCATGCCGAAGAAGCCTACTCACAAGCCCAGTGCTTCTACCTCAATGCCCTCACGAGCAAGTTCCTCAGCTATGCTCTCACGGCCAAGTTCTTCAAATCCCTCACGGACAATTCCTCAAGCTGCTCCAGCTCCTCCAAAGTCCTCAGCTCCTTCGTCAAAATCCTCAGCACCTGTGCATATTGCTTCGTGCCAAAGGACAACTGGCATCTCTATTGCCTCAGGAGCCTCTGCTAGTTCTTCAGCTCCACCAAATTCCTCAACAGGCCCCACACTGCTGAAAACAAAGGCCACTGCTAGACAAGGCTCTCGACCAAGTCCTCACAAGAAGCAGGTCGCTTTTCAAGTACCGTCTGATGAAGACGAAGCTGATGATGAAGAACTTGCTGAAATCATCAGGGACAGGCAGCTCAGGGCCACTAGAGCCAAAGGCACAAATGTGCCTCTACTTTTGGATCCAAAGTTGATCTTTGATTACATTGATCTCTGGCACAAGGAACACAACACTCCTATGCCTGACTTCAAATTGACTCCTAGCCAAAGTCATATGTTGACTGCCTTCATTCAGGAAGAAAAGTGGAAATTTGAAAAGGCCAGGCAGTTGAAGAAAGCATAGTACAAGAAGGAGCGCTTCCTGAAGAATAATGTTTTCACTATGACAACTAATGAACTTGTCACTATTCAATCTGAGATCAAGAAACTCAGTGATGAATTTAACGCATACCGCGCTGATTGGCTAGGAGCCAAGGTCCGTTTTGTGAAACTAGCTCAAGAATTCACCTCTAATGTTGCAGCCCCAACACAACAAGAAATTCCTCAGGCTGAAGCATCTGCTCAGCCTACAGAAGAACATGCCAGCGCCGCTGATGAAAATCAGGCTGCTGAAGAAAATGAGAGTACTAGGGCTGATGACTGCATTCCAGCCGCTAATGAAACTGCCAAGGCAACCACTAGTGTTGCGCCTGAAGAAACTGTCAGGACAGCTGAAGCTTCAATGGCTGTGTCTGAATAAACTGAAAATGCCAGGGCAACTGCATCAGTTCTGTCTGAAGAAAATGAGCCAATTTCCTCTGCTCCTCCTGCACCTACACCAAGTCCAGTTCTTCCTTCTGCATTAGATGTGAAGAAGACCAAGGCTACGGAGCGGGCAGCTGTGAAGAAAAGGAAAGCATCAACTTCATCAGATTCTTCAGCTCCAAAGAGATGAAGACATTGACAAGCTCATTTGAGAATCCAATTGATGTTGTTCTAGTCTCATCCATGCCATCAAAGGAACTCATTCCCTTTGGTGAATAATATGAGCTCCCAAGTGGATCAGATGAAGATATTCCTTCTGCTGCTTCTTCAGAGCAGTTGGATGAAGAAATTGAAGTGGATACAATCCCTTCAACGCCAGTTGTCTCATCGCCCATGCCTCAGTTCACTGCTGAAGAGGTCGGCATTGAAGAAATGAATGAAGAAGATGAGGATGTGGACATTGGATGTACCACACCTGTGATGAATGATGACTTTTGGGAAAATCAGCACCCAAACTCTCCTTTGTTCACGCCACTGTAACAAATTCCTCAGTCCCCAGAGCTTACTGAAGTTTAAATGGGATCTGAAGAACCTCGCACCACCTCGTATGTCCATGAAGAGATTCCTGATGAAATTGCTGCTGAAGGATTGAAGACCCAGGCTGCCACTTAAGAAGAAACTGAAATTCCTCAGCCTGCGGAACCTGAGATTGCGATTCCTGAGGTGGTGATGCAATTGACTGATACTCCTCAGCCCAAGCCAAAGGATCCCTTCTCAAAGAAGCAAAGATTCAAGGCTGATGACTTCTTCGGCGAGCATGTGTTCTTCACCGACTATAACCCATATGACTCTGCTCGTCTTAGAAGGAAGCGTTTCTGGACTGCCTGCCAAGCCAACTTCTATTCTTCACTGCTTTTCAACAAATACAAAGTCTTCGTCCATGAGCATATTCCTCACGTGGACATGGAATCACTGCCTTGCTTCACGCCAGTCCTCAGTGTAATTCATGACGCAGGACTGCTCAACTTTTGCACTGACATAGTTGATTGGAATGAAGAGCTAATTCTTCAGTTCTATGCAATGTTGCACATCACAGGAAATGCTGAAGATGTGAACTCTTGGGTGTTGGACTGGATGACAGAAAACACTCACTTCAAAGCAGCAACCTCTGAATTGCTTCATGCCCTACCTGTCAGTCCTCCCCTTGAAGGTGCTCATTGTATATACCATGAACCTGAGCTTATAGATCACTACATGCAAGTGTTGATGAAACCGCTGAAGCCCGGTCAAGCACCAAGGACCAAATTCCTCGTGAAGGAATTTTTGTATGTGCCTCGGACTGTCTATCGCATTCTGACGAAGACAATGAGTCCAATCAAAGGCCACGACTCAAATGAGAAGAAGTCGTTGGCATCATGAAGAATCTGCTTTTCAACATCATTCGTGGCGTTCCTGTCAACTACCATGATTTCTTCATGAGGACTCTGGCAAATTTTGCCTTATCTCCATTTGATTGAAGCCTTACGCTCCCAGGATTATGAGATTCCTCTGATCAAGGTCTTCAATCAACTTCAAGGCTGCCTTTCAAAATCATCTCAGATACTTGCCCCCCATTGAATTCTTCAAACGGACTTTTTCCTCATCTGATGAAAAGGGCAAGGCCACTGCTATTATTGATGAAGGCATTCATCCATTGGATGGTCAGTTCCGCAAAGCTGCATCTTACTCCACCAATGATGACTCTGCCACTCATGACTCTGTCGCCAATGCTTCAAAGCAAAATCCTCAAGCCACAGCTCCAAGGGTGATGATTGATCGTGAGCTTCTCTTCAGTCTTCACCAGAAGGTGGATCGCAACCACAAATGGGTTAAGCGTCAGTTTGGTTCTATTCTTCACAACATGACTGCTACACACAATGCAGTGAAGAAAAACCACTACTATCTCCATGAAATCTTCGGTTGCACCTGGGCTGTTCTGTCTCACCTGTATGACGAAGAAGATCTGAAGCAAATGGGCCTCCAATAGGACTTTGACTGGTCTCAACCACTAGCGAAGAAATTCAAGAAAGTCAAAGTTCCTTCAATGGTAGCCATCTCATATTCTTCATCACGTGAGACGGATGAGCATGAAGATTTGGATGACACTGCGGCAGGCCCTACTACAACAACCGACCCCAACAATGCTGGCGCTCCTCCTTCATCATGATATTCTTCACGGGCGTTAGTCCTCATTTTTCGACCCTTTTGGTCATTCGATGACAAAGGGGGAGAAAGTTGAGTTAGTCTTCAAGCGGGTCTACATATATGGTCGTTTTTTTTTGCTAAGTTACAACTCTCGTTCTTTTGATGACTTTGTTGGATTGAGTTGTAAACTTAAACCCTATGGTGGTCTGATACTTTTGTTGTGTTCTTCTGCATGCTTATTCCTCTTAATGTTAATGCGTGCATGCTAAATTACATCAGTCGCCATATTTCATCATGCATTTCAAATTCTTCATATCATATGTTACATGAATTACAAGATATAGGGGGAGATCTCCATGATTCTACTCTTCAAGTGTGCATTGCTTCAAAAGCAAATTCCTCACTATGCACATCTTCAGGGGGAGTTCTTCTATATCTTGCATTCAAATTCCTCAATATCAGTATTTACACTCATATGTTTTATCCCCATTGAAAACTTAACCTATATTGTCATCAATCACTAAAAAGGGGGAGATTGTAAGTGCATCTAGTGCCCCTTAGTGATTTTGGTGTATTGAAGACTTATATGTTAAGGGACTAATGTGTTTGTGAGTGTACACAGGTCTATAAGTCTATGAGGAGTTTGATATTTACAGAGAAAGTCGACCCCTAAAAATGAATATCTTCGACTGAAGACCTTGGATTTCTGAAGACTTTGAAAATGAAGAAATTGGTGTGACCTTGAAGACTTGGTATTCATTCAAGGAACATGAAGCGTGAAGACTTTTGTTTTTGTAGTTTCATTTTCTCTTTCTTGAGTCATAGGAAACACCATACTGTTAAAGGGGGTCGAGGAAATACTAAGGAAAAATTTCCAAGTGATGCTCAACTCAAAATCCTACACCTACCAATCCCTTCGAGTGAAGCCTTTGGAAATCTCATATAGTTCAGCCAATTTCTTCAGTGACAGAGACGAAGTTCTTCTGGTCTCTGAGGAATTTGTTCTGACTGAGGAGTTAGGAATTCACCAGTGCGGATTGCCTACAAGTGAGGAACATGATAGCCCTGAGGAATTTGATAGTCAAATTTCTGACCGTTGCTGTGCTATGCGCCAGCTGTCCCAAAATATCTACCCGCCTAACGGTCATATCATTGAAGGGCATTTATGTCTTATCATGTCGGGCTGCTCCCTAGGCTATAAATAGCCGCCCCTACAACCACTAGCTGGTTGGCTCCTCCGAGAGAAACTGACACTTGTCATTTGAGAGCATACCATCCTCCGAGGACTTTGAGCGAAAATCATCAAGTGAGGAAAACCCAAACCCAAACTCCTACAAACCCAAAGTGATTGAGCATCACTGAAGAGATTGAAGACTATGCATCTTCCAGACGGTTAGGCGTCATGGTCTAAGCATCCAAGAGGAAATTGTGGATCGCCGAGTGACTGAGTTTGTGAAGGTTTGGAAGTCACCTGAAGACTTACCACGAGTGATTGGGCGAGGTCTGTGTGACCTTAGCTCAAGGAGAATACGGTGAGGACTGTGTGTCCGGGACTGTGTGTCCTCAGGTTTAAATACCTAGTCGCTCCAACCAGATGTACAACTGTCACAGCAGTTGGAACTGGTCTACCAAATCATTGTCTTCACCAAGCCTACTAGTTCTATTTACTCAACTCTTTCATTTCCTCATTTCTGTGTTATGTGCTTGTTCATATCTGTTTGAAGACTTTGACTGAAGACTTTCTCAATTTCCTCAGTTCAATTTCTTCAGTCTGTTTGTCTTCAACCTATTTTATCCTGTGTTTACGCTTTCAGTACTCCGTGCTTGTTTTCATTTCATCATGATGACCATGCTTATCTTCTGTTATGTTTGCATCTGAGTACTTATTCCACTGCAAGTAGTTCTTCGCTAAGGAATTTCCTCACCCTAAAATTCCTCAGTCAAGAATTCATAAAAATCGCCTATTCACCCCCCTCTAGTCGACTTAACGCACTTTCAGATCCTTCTGGTGAAAGAGTTTCTCTCGAAAGAAGTAAGTGGGAGGAAAATACAACTTGATGAGGTACCCCCTCTTGAACCGGAGAGTAGCGCAGCTTAGGAAGATGTTTCTGTGGTGCCTGCACCGACTAGAGAGGAAGTTAATGGTGATGATCATGAAACTTCGGATCAATTTTCTACTGAACTTCGTAGGTCCACGAGGACATGTTTCCGCACCTAAGTGGTACGGCAACCATGTCCTGGAAATCATGCTGTTAGACAACGGTGAACCTTCGAACTATGAAGAAGCGATGGCGGGCCTGAATTCCAACAAATGGCTTGAAGCCATGAAATCCGAGATGGATCCATGTATGAGAACATGGACTTTGGTGGACTTGCCCGATGATCGGAAAGCCATAGAGAATAAGTGGATCTTTAAGAAGAGGACTGATGCGGATGGTAATGTGACCATCTATAAGGATTGGCTTGTCGCTAAGGGTTATCAACAAGTTCAAGGAGTTGACTATGATGAGACCTTCTCACCCGTAGCGAAGCTGAAGTCCGTCTGAATCATGTTAGCAATTGCCGCATTCTATGATTATGAGATCTGGCAAATGGACGTCAAAACGGCATTCCTTAACGGTTTCCTTAAGGAAGAATTGTATATGATGTAGCCGGAAGGTTTTGTCGATCCTAAGAATGCTGACAAGGTATGCAAGCTTCAGTGCTCCATCTATGGGCTGGTGTAAGCATCTCGGAGTTGGAACATTCGCTTTGATGAAATGATGAAAGCATTTGGGTTTATACAGACTTATGGAGAAGATTGTATATTTACAAGAAAGTTAGTGGGAGCTCTGTAGCATTTCTCATATTATATGTGGATGACATATTGTTGATGGGAAATGATATAGAACTTTTGGAAAGCATAAAGGCCTACTTGAATAAGTGTTTTTCAATGAAGGACCTTGGAGAAGCTGCTTACATATTAGGCATCAAGATCTATAGAGATAGACTGAGAAGCCTCATTGGTCTTTCACAAAGCACATACCTTGACAAGATATTGAAGAAGTTCAATATGGATCAATCCAAGAAGGGGTTCTTGCTTGTATTGCAAGGTGTGAGATTGAGCGTAGCTCAATGCCTGACCTCAGCAGAAGAAAGAAAAAAGATGAGTGTCATCCCCTATGCCTCAGCCATAGGCTCTATTATGTATGCCATGATGTGTACCAGACCTGATGTGAACCTTGTCATAAGTTTGGTAGGGAGGTACCAAAGTGATCCCGGTATGGAACACTGGACAGCGGTCAAGAATATCCTAAAGTACCTGAGAAGGACTAAGGATATGTTTCTCGTTTATGGAGGTGCCGAAGAGCTCGTCGTAAAGGGTTACATCGATGCTAGCTTCGACACAGATCCGGATGACTCCAAGTCACAAACCGGATACGTGTATATTTTGAATGGTGGGGCAGTCAGCTAGTGTCGTTGTCAAGTACATACGGATCTGAATGTCGCAGATCCATTGACTAAACCTCTTCCACGAGCAAAACATGATCAGCACCAGAACTCTATGGGTGTTCGATTCATCACAATGTAAGTAGATTATTGACTCTAGTGCAAGTGGGAAACTGTTGGAAATATGCCCTAAAGGCAATAATAAAATGGTTATTATTATATTTCCTTGTTCATGACAATTGTCTATTGTTCATGTTATAATTGTATTAACAGGAAACCGTAATACATGTGTGAATACATAGACAACAACATGTCCCTAGTGAGCCTCTATTTGACTAGCTCGTTGATCAATAGATGGTTATGGTTTGCTGACCATGGACATTGGATGTCATTGATAACAGGATCACATCATTAGGAGAATGATGTGATGGACAAGACCCACTCCTAAGCATAGCACAAGATCGTGTAGTTCGTTTGCTAGAGCTTTTCTAATGTCAAGTATCATTTCCTTAGACCATGAGATTGTGCAACTCCCGAATACCGTAGGAATGCTTTGGGTATATCAAACGTCACAACGTAACTGGGTGACTATAAAGGTGCACTACATGTATCTCCGAAAGTATCTATTGGGTTGGCACGAATCGAGACTGGGATTTGTCACTCCGTATGATGGAGAGGTATCTCTAGGCCCATTCGGTAATGCATCATCATAATGAGCTCGATGTGACTAAGGAATTAGTCATGGGATCATGTGTTACCGTACGAGTAAAGAGACTTGCAGGTAACGAGATTGAACTAGGTATGGGGATACCAACGATCGAATCTCGGGCAAGTAACATACCGATGGACAAAGGGAACTAGGTAACGAGATCATCGTGGAACGTGTGGGAGACAATATGGGTATCCAGATCTCGCTATTGCTTATTGGCCGGAGAGGCATCTCGGTCATGTTTGCATGGTTCCCGAACCCGTAGGGTCTACACACTTAAGGTTCGGTGACGCTAGAGTTGTAATGGGAATTGTATGTGGTTACCTAAATTTATTCGGAGTCTCGGATGAGATCTCGGACATAACGAGGAGTTCTGGAATGGTCCGGAGGTAAAGATTTATATATGGGAAGTCCTATTTTGGCCACCGGAAAATGTTCGGGATTTTTTGGTATTGTACTGGGAAGGTTCTAGAAGATTCCGGAGTGGGGCCCACCTGCATGGAGGGGCCCACATGAACGTGGGTAGTGGGGGCAAGGCCCCACACCCCTGGTCAAGGCTCACCAAGGTCCCCCTTAGAAGGAATAAGATCATATCCCGAAAGGATAAGATCAAGATCCCTAAAAAGGGGGGATAACAATCGATGGGGAAGGGAAAGGATGGGATTTCTTTCCTCCCACCTTTGCCAACGCCCCAATGGACTTGGAGGGCAAGAAACCAGCCCCCTACACCCCTATATATAGTGGGGAGGTGCATGGGAGCTGCGCCCCCTTGCCCTGGCGTAGCCCTCCCCCTCCAACTCCTCCTCCTCCTCCGTTGAGCGTAGCCAAGCTCTGCCGGAGAACCATGAGCTCCACCAATACACCGTCGTGTTGCCGGAGTTCTCCCTCAACTTATCCTCTCCCCTTACTGTATCAAGAAGGAGTAGACATCCCCGGGTTGTACGTATGTTGAACGCGGAGGCGCCGTCCGTTCGGCGCTTGGATCGGATCTTTCGTGATTTGAATCGCCGCAAGTACGACTCCATCAACCACGTTCTTGTAACGCTTCCGCTTAGCGATCTTCAAGGATATGAATATGCACTCCCTCTCTCTCGTTGCTAGCTTCTCCTAAATTGATCTTGGTGACACGTAGGAATTTTTTTGAATTATTATACGTTCCCCAACAGGATTTCCCTCCTCCACTACGCCGACGACAACATTATTATGGTGGAAGGGTCGGACACGGACATCTCCAATCTGAAGTTCCTCCTCCTCTGCTTTCAACAGATGTTGGGCCTCAAGATCAAATTCGACAAGAGTGATGTGATGGTGATGGGCTACTCTCCCGACAAGTGCCAGAGCATCGCCAACCAGCTTAACTGCCGCTTGGGCTCCTTCCCCACGACCTACCTGGGGATTCCCATTAGTGACTCCCGGCTCTCCGTCGCCGACTTGAGGCCGACCGTGGCCAAACTGCTGCTACGTATTGAGCCTTGGCAGGGGCGGTGGCGGTCTAAGGCAGCCCAGACGATTCTCATCAACTCTTCTCTATCGAGCATTCTCCTATTTCTCATGAGCTTGTACAGCCTGCACGAGACTTTGCATCATGAGATCGCTAAAGTCCAGGCGCGATTCTTCTGGGCTGGGGACAACAATAAACAGAAATACGAGATGGTCAGTTGACCGGACATTTGCAATCCGCGTGAGCAAGGGGGGCTCGGGATCATTTGCTCTAAGCGTATGAGCATTGCTCTTCTATCTCGTTGGCTCTGGTGTATCACGCAAGGGCAAGGTGGTCTCTGGCTTAACATCATCCGGAACAAATACCTGTGTGGGCAACCGCTTGCCTTTTGGCAGTTTGTCATCCAGCTGCTCCCGGTTCTTCGCATGGGGACCTCCATCTCGATCGGCTCCGGGGCTGCGACTCTGTTCTGGTTTGATCAGTGGGCCGGAGAGATCCCCTTCGTCGCTCGCTTCCCCGACCTCTTCTCCATCGCCGTTGACCCTCGGATTTCCGTCGAGAGTGCCCTTATTGACTTAGGGTGCATCGCTTTCCGGAGGCCATTCGAGCCTCCGGATTCTGTAGCCTGGCACGACTTGCTTGATTGCATTGCCCTCCACGAGCCTGATGTAGACGCCGTATCTAACCGTGTTCGATAGCGCCTGGAGCCGTCGGGCCGCTTCTCCACCAAGTCCCTTTACCAGGCGTTGCCCCCTCCATCGCGCCCCTTCCTCTTATGGCGGTGTGGTCCATTCGCCTACCTCTGAAGATTAGGATCTTCAAGTGGCAATGAATCCGCGGCCAGACCCCGTCCGACATGGAGGTCCGTAAGCGCAATGGTCCGGGTAACGGACTTTGCCCGCTCTGTGGCATTCCCGAAGACTCAAATCACATTTTTTTTCTCCTGTGTGTCCACCCGATTTATTTGGAGCAGCTTTAGAGAGGTGGTTGGCGGCCATTGGTGCCACACCAATTTCCCCGACCTGTTCGCTGAACTTCAGGCCTCCCCCTGCGCACTCGCCACATTAGGTGGTTGGAGATTGGGGTCCTCGCCTAGACTCTAGACGATCCGCAATAGACTTGTGATTCAGCGCATTCCGCTCCGACGTGCTACTGACGCTCTCTTCAAACTGTCTGGTTACTTGCAGCTTTGGCGGCCGCTTAGCCGCCCCCGGGATTGTGATGCCATCTTTGCCTTCATCGCCGACCTCCGCTCAATGGCATTCCGCTTATCGCCGCCGCTACCTTCACCGCCCCCCGAGCCGGATTAGGAGCTATGATGAGCTCCCCCTCTTTGTGTTCTTTTTTGGGGGGGCTTGTTGAGTTGTGCCCTCAGCAGAACCCCAGTACTTGTTGTCATACTTTAATGTTTGTGTGTGTATGTGTGTGTGTGTTGTGTGAACATTTGTATCCTGTGTGCTCTGGCTGTTGGGTTTATCTTGTGTGGCTCTGGCTGTTGGGTTTATCTATAAAACGGGGCGAAAGCCTTTTTCAGTAAGGGGAGGTTGGCCTCGCTGGTATTTGGGGCGAGGTCGGGCACGCAGCCGGCGACACCTCCTTCCGCTCACTCATGGCCTCCCGGAGCGAAGGACGCGCCGACGACCGCATCGACCTCGTCCCCTTGTGGCTTCCACGGGACGAGAGCTCGTAGCGCCGCCCACCTTCTCGCTCTTGCCACCGCCTTGCAGACGCTGCCGTGTGGATAAGCAGCACCGCACCTTGTTACGAGGGAGTATGGCCAGCGCCAGAGGAGCGATGGGGCGGCAGTGGCGTCGGCAGCAACCCTAGCTGGGAATGTGAAGCCAAACGAGAGAGGGGCTCGCGTGTGAGAAATGAAAAGGAGGCCCAACCCATGCGTTTTCTCCTCCACCGAGCAACTGCTCCAAGTGCCATGCGGATGCAGCAAGGGGGTGCCTTACCGTGACTGTTACTGTGTTTGATGATCTTCATCATAGGATGAAGCCATAACCCACTTGCTTTGCAACCTGACAGATTTGGCAGAAACTTGGATGAATTATTCTGGTGAAACTCTGACTTAAGTGTGTGTGCGTTAAGTTGGAAATGATGAAGATATGGGTAGGAGAAGCTTACTAACCTTTTGATGAGTCAAATATTTCGACTGCATCAGATGACAGCATAACGACATTTGATACGTCAAATATGTTTCCTACCTATTTTTTTTTTACGCGTATAGATTTTACACATGTCGCTTTGGTAGTATCTTAATGCAAATAACAGACATGTGCCACACAGAAAAGAGAGGCGATGAAAGCATAATTTAGGTGCCAAAATGTTGTCTTAATAAAAGAAGATTCTAGAGCCCATTTTCCATGTTGACTGAAACAATTATACTCTGCTTACCAGTGATACAACTAGCGAGCCAAGCATCAGCAATTCGGTCACAAGCACTAATCTAGTGTCGAGTTAGATCTGGGTTAGCCAGGGATTCATCGTCAGTCTAGCAGACACATCTATCTTTTCTTCAGAAAATATAGGAAGTTTCCTCAATGTTGTTCAGAAGACTCCCCTCCAACAGTAACACTGCAGCAAGACACAATCGTCACCGTCCTCTCGGTTGCAAAACCGAATAAGCATATCTAAAATATCACTGAGGCAACTACTTGGTTCTCAAAGTCCAAGTAGCCGGCGTATCTTATCAGCAACAGATAATTTAGTATCCAAGAAGCACAAGAGCACCCGGCCAATGTCCTCAGCAGAAACCCGTGGTAGCACCCAGCCAACAATCAACAGTTACAATCTTGACATGCTGTCAAACAAAAAGACAGAGTTAGAGGCTGAACAAAAACACAAGGACCTATTTTCAACAAAATGTATGGCAAACAAGATTTTTAGTGGTTGAAGTCAGAATGCAAATTCCTGCTTCGAAAGTTTACTTCTTCAAAATACACATAATGGAGGTGGAGATCCTTGAGAGCAATGTTAGGATTCTTTAGAGATAGTATCAAAGGCTGGGGCCACCGGGTTCTTCAACCTGGGATTTTCCAGAGCCTTGAGCATGAAATGACCATGTGGGCCATAGACAAAATGTTATGTGGGCTAGTAACCACATGGAAGGACCAGTAGTTCATAGCTGGCCCAATTAGCGAATTGTATCCCATACTTTCTAGTGATGTACGATCCCCATATTTAATTGATTGTCGTTCTGTCAGACCATAATGAAAACGCAATTTCTGTTTTTCTTGTAGATGAAATTAAAATTGCTCCTTTTCCCAGAATTGATTTTTTTAAAGATAATTTCCGGATTTAAGTGTTTTTCTAGTGAGTCCTTGTAAAGCTCCCAGACGGCGTATTTTTGTTCTCCTTACTTAGGAACTTACATTTAACTTGCAGAGTTCTCCCTTAGCTAGGGTCTTGAGCGAAGTAGAGATAGGACATCCGGTTTGTTATTTACATAGGATATCCCTGAGCTCAGGAACAACCTTAACCACAACAAAAAGTACATCTGAAAGAACAAAATATTAAGATGTGTGTCCTTCCAAACTTTTGCGCAAAAGATGCATTTTGTTTCATGTGCAAATGATGTGTGTCCTTGCAAACTTTTGCACAAAAGATACATTTCGTGTCGTGTGCAAATAAATGAGACAAGGATGACAGGTTAAAATGCAACTATATTTGACAGTCATTTTGTTTGCTCCTAAGAAAATAACAAACAGGCACGCAAATTACTCTATGATCATACAGGATAAATGGAGACATTTAAATCTATGCTCACATGGATCCAATAGGACATCAATGCAGGGACCCAATCAACTATCTGCATAAATAACACGAGTATGTATTAGCTCAATTGATAACCCAGAACCTTGTCAGGATACATGTCAATGAATCTTTTAATTCAAGCCAACAGAAACATCACAAACAAGGAAACAAGCTCAAAGCTAGTGAAGTTGGAAGTGAATTTTCAGTTTCCCATGCCATAATTCACAAGGCAGATGTGTAACATTGATCACAGCATGTTATTATAGAAAAATGTAGCAGTTAATAAAACATGCAGCATATAATCTCAAATGTTAGCTAGTCCCCTCAACTGCCAGAAGTTAGTACATAAGTATAGTTGTGTTGTATAACAGCAGATACAGCAATTAGAATATGATCAACTAGTGCCGAGGTACGTATTTAGAAAAATGTACATCAGTATAGTTGTGCTGTATAACAGCAGATACAGCACACGATATGCTTAACATTGAACACCGTTATGTCATATTATATGTTTAATGTAATGGTAATTAAACAATCACAGCTGGCATGATCCACAATCTCTACTAATAAAAGCACACACAAATTGAGTACCAACGAGAAACTGGGATCAAAAGGTGCCTTAATGCTCCGAAGTTCATACTCTGGAGTTCAGATACTAAAGGATCAGGATCAAATGGAAGGCATCAAGTGGAACTGCAGAACTAAAGATTAACTATAGATTCCAAAAGTCCAGAACCTTATCTATGCTTTCCCCAGACAATACCCTTGATTACCAATATACTTCGAAAGTACAATTGTGTCTAGGGAGCGTGCCTACCTTCCCTAAGAACTGGCTAATATTAAGAAAGTCTTACTAATTTTTCTATAGCACAATACAACCTACTAATCAATGCCCCAGCATATTTCAATTCTCTTTCCCTTACATCCTCTTCCAGGCAGATTTCAGAATATGATCCCAATCAGCAGTCTTTAGGGCATGATTTACGGGAGCAGCACCATGCCGCTGCCCCATGTCATCCACCTAGGAGAAAAGGCTGAGGCTACTAGTTTGATTTCTCTGTCCCTAATGGAGAGATATGAGGCTACCATTAGATGGACCATACTCATATTCTCTCTCTTCTCGCATTTCCTCACTCGGCTTAACTTTTTTTCAACTTTTTCGGTGAGGACCCTGCCTCTTCTGCAGGCTTGACCTGGCACATGCATGCTATACTTTTTTGGCCAACGTGGCATTCGAACCTAGCTGGCATCTGGGGCACTAGGTTTGAGGCTACGCATAGTACATGCTCTTGGTTGTATCTAAGGTCCAACAAGCCGGATCAGCAACATGTATAATGGCATGTCGGACAAAAATGATAAACAATAAGAGTGTATCGTCATATATGTCATCACCATGATTATGCTCGCCTTCAATCAATCCAAACCCTGGAGAAAGTTTTTTAATAGCAATCTCTGGCAGATCACGCAAAATGGCTAGAAGAGTTGGATCAACTTTCACATAGTCATAAATCTTCTTTAATAAAGAATTTGCCTTCACCTTCTTCCGCCAATCACAGATGATATCAAACACCGATTTCAAAGATTTCTTGCCTTGTGAACGTAAGAACTTCCACGCTCTATAAAGATCCAACAATAATGCAGTCCTAATCACAGGAGGCCTGCCACCAGGATGAGTCACATACTCCACACGAAGTCTTTCTGCATCGGTAGATGGAAACTTTTCTAAAGGGTGTTTCATAGGAAGTGCCAA
The DNA here is from genome assembly GCF_003073215.2 of Triticum urartu. Lineage (NCBI taxonomy): Eukaryota > Viridiplantae > Streptophyta > Magnoliopsida > Poales > Poaceae > Triticum > Triticum urartu. The sequence goes on from NC_053027.1 coordinate 177,536,876, forward strand.
CACTGGGATAAAAGAAGCTTCGCCATAAAGAGTAAGAAACTCCTTTTCAAACTGGGTGTAGTCATTCATTTTATTTTGCTGTGAGCAGCTACCACATTTGGACTTGCAAATTTCAAACTTTTCATCGTCTGAGACCATAAAGTTCTCCTGGGTGAACTTCCCATCCCAGCTATAACCTTGCACATGGACTGAAGTTAAGTGATCTAAATAACCAAATATTGCTCTGGTACCCACATCCGTTTGATTCTCAATGGCAATTGAGTTCGGACCACCAAAAATTGTCTGTCTTGTCACTATTTCATTACCAGGTGATGCTATAAACTCTAAAAATGTTATCATCCTACAAACATAACAGTAAAAGATAGTAAGGTAATAGTTTGGGTAAAAAACACAGAACTACCAGGCAGTAAACAAATATACCTTCGTGGCATATCGACTATAGATACCCTTGCAGAAGCACCACGTAATAATGGATGCACAGGAGGAACTGACTCACTCATTCTGAGTTTTGAATCCAATTCTTGTATGATACCAAAAGCATATTCTGATGCTGCTTCGATAATTGCAGATTGGACACTGCAGGTAAAAAGGTTTTGAAAACAATTACTTACTATCAACACTATGACTATATGTTTATTATTATTAGAAAATCTGTACCTGTCAAAGCTACGAGTTAAATCCCGAGCAAGTCCAGAACGATAAATTTTGATATGCTCCAGGCTTATTTTCATGTCAGTACTACCAGTCCCATACATACCATACACCACTCCCTTGTAGTGAGCAGAGTGGTCACCAGATTCAATAAAGCTACAAATAAATCCAGAATCATCAGAAGGTACACATGATACCACAAAAACAGACTATTCGAATTTGGAATCTTACTCTTCAAGGAAGGCCTTAAATTGCTCTTTGAAAGTTTTTATAAAAGAAGCCCGAGCTGCATAAAGGCCAGAAGACGAGCACTCCTTTTCATTCAAGCTAGGCACCGTATTTAAGTCAAGTACCTGAAAAAAGAAATGATATTCAATACTCACTTAGAAGTAGATGCCATTATTGTATGTGTGAGGTAAACATTAGCACCATAGATCATAATCTCAAAGTAGTAAGATTTAACAATATGGTGTGTGGGTGGGGGGGGGGGGGGGGGGGGGGGGGGGGGGGGGGGGGAGCTGGAGGTGGGGAGATGGGGAGATACCGATTCTGGTGGCTGCTTCAATGCAGAAATAAGTTCCCTGGTATTCTGCTTGAAGAGGGTAGTGTCATTTTTTGCGTCGAAGACTTTATCTACTAACTTCCTTACCTGCAGAAACATGAACCTCAGGTCCTTGGGTCCTAATATTTGAATTAAGCGTGGACTATCATACCTCTTTCGAAGCCATCTCCTTGCATGCTGATACAAAAAACTTTGTAGTGTGCTCCATAACAAACACCGGGTTATAATGGACGGGAGTTGTTTCGGAATCCCAGAGAGGCTGAGATAACTTATCCACCTGGTGGGCAGAAAAAATAAATCAATGCGCACAAACATCGCATAAGAGAATACAAAAGTTCCACGTACCAATGTAAACAAATTTTGTAACAGTTCCAACGCAAGATGTTCCAAATTAGAACCATGGCATGAGATCATGAGTACTTCCAATACATCTTTCTCGATTGTGAAGAAATGTACTTTGTAAAAACATTCAAACTTGGGAGCCTGTGAGAATACAAAACACAGCATGAGCTTTAGTGTAACTTCGTCGTACTGAAAATTGATTTTCAGATAATATACCTGAAAAGCGCTCAGTATTTTCTCTAATAGAAGTAAGCCAGTCTCCACAATGTTCATGTCATTATGCTTTACTGTCGAACTAATGGAGTCCATAAGGAAGTTTCTTTCCTGAAACAAAGCCATGATCAGGCAAAAGAAAATAAAGAAAATATGCAAGTTGTGTTATTGCAATTTTGCAGGCATTTGTAAAATGATTACCATGCTAGCACATACCTTATCAGGAAGTCACGTTAAAAACTGGCAACCATGCTTAGAAGCGGCATAAAATAAGATGATTAAACGATGACAACACTTCGGATCTTTGGATGTCATCTGGTACCAAAAACACAGAACTCATTTTCATACATACGAGAATAGCTATAGAGGTACACAAAATAAATCTGAGTAAACCATCTTTACCTCCTGAATCTGACAATCTAAAATAGACATAAATATTTTATCTGTCTTTGTGCACCTACACATGACACAATAAAAATAATAATCTTCAGCAAATAAAATGCATATGTATCTGTGTTCAAAATGGCTAAACAGTAAATTGGTAAGGACGAGAAGTAACCTACACACTTACTTGTTTACGATCGTCCTCAATAACGACTGAAATTCAACCGTGTTGTTAGGTGCATTAACAACACAATCTTTCAGTATATCATCCATGAGAGGGACAACATACAATTCCTCAAAGGTGTCAAGATTTTCAGCCTTGTCCAGAGATGCCTCCACAAATTTGAAAATTCCTCTACCAAAAGAGTGTTTGGTCAAATATAATTATTCAGAAAGATCTAGAATGAAGTGTAGGGAAGACAATGTATACCCAATTAACTCTAGAGAATGCACTTTTTCAGCAGTGGCAGCCCTGCAAATGATAATAGCAATATAGGCAGTAATTACATCAGGATAATGTTCTCCAGAACTGTTGAAAAAATTTCACACATTCAATCCACACAAAAAATTTGGCGAATTATAAGAAAATTACCTATATGCCTTTAAGATGTAACAGAAAACAAATGGAGCATACTCATTAAGAAGTGATCCAGCCAATTTACCATTTCTGATGTTATTCTATAAACACCAAAAAAACACCAAATTAGAATCAAAGCCAAAAGACAATCTTAAACGAAAACGAAGAGCTAAACAACAATACCTTTGGCAGGTATTTAAATTGGAAGATGGCCAATAAAACTAGTTCAAATGTGTTACTGCTACTTAACATAGACTAACTTAGCAAAGCCGTGTAAGGTGGAATGAAATAAAATTTCAAATTACAGGCATTTAACAACTGCATAACAGTTCAGTATTACAAGAATGAAATGAAATGTACCTCAAAAATTGCAAGTAGTTCCAATACCGACTCAAGATTAGTATCTGTCCGCTCAAATGCACAACTAATGAACGCCAAAACAGCCTTTCATTGTTGGAAAAAGAAGAGCGATCAGCAAGTAAAATACATAATAAAGGTCAGGTGTTACAATGTACAAGACATATACAAGATAAAATTAATGTGCATATACCTCACGTGGAAGCTCGTTTAGATCTTCAAAATTATGGCTCAATGTTTTTACCAATAACGAGAAGCAATAATCATGATACTCCAGATTATTTGTTATCGTCTATAACAGCGGAACAACAAATAAGATAACATTCTCAAGTACATAATCATAACATCTACGTATTAAAACAAATACGATTAAATAGCTCTATACCTTATGAGGATAGCCGAAAGCAACCTTGAATGTTCGAGGTATATTTCTGCATCTACAACAGACAGCAAAAGAATAATAGAGTTCAATGGAGTTCTTCAACAAAAACGACACATGCAGATCTAATTATAGAGAATTGTTAACCCATAAATCACCAGGATAAATAGTAACCTACGAACTTACTTTTTGATGACCGTCGCTGATAAGTATCTAAATTCACATGGCATTATATCTGGTGCATTCGCAAAGTAATCTTCAAGTACAATGTCCACCAAAGGGGCAATATAGTTTTCCTCGTGTTCCTCAGGCGATTCGGCGTTGTTCAGATATGTCTACAGCAACTCCAAAATAGCTCCTTTCAAGGACCTGTTAATTCATTATTGAAATAACTATTTAGCAAAGAGTTAAAAATTAGGTGCAGCTAAAGATAAACTATACCTCAAATCCTTCAAAGGGTCTTCTGCAATGGTGACAGATGCTGATGCTTCCACAATAATTCTGAGGTGCATAGAATGCAGGACATCAGGAAAATCTAATTTACAATAGTCTCAAAACTTTTCATAGTTCTCAACACAGGTATGGAACTAGGGAGTATAAATTTAAGCAAAAATACCTATAAATCTTCAAATATTCTGAGAAGACTACTGGAAATTGCTGACCAAGAAGTTTCCCAGCAAAATTTTTAGCCAGACGAGAGTTTTTCTGTGAACATAAATTAATATAGCAAATTATAACCAAGGAGCAATGAAAGTGCGGTAAAGAAAGGAAACTGAAAGCCTAATAGTAATACAAATTGTTGTGTATTACAAAATCGCACATAGAATGTAGTACTGTGAAGCATTTCATAATTGATAGTTTTACCAATGGCAGGCATCATCTATGTAAACTGATCAAGCCATCGTTTGGATAGGACATGTTAGGAACCACAACTTACCTTTACATTATTCCTAGTAGCTTGGACTGTATCTGCTTTCAGAGGGTCAAAGTTTTTATGTCTTTCAGTTATTCCAATGAATCCCTGTAATATGGGGAAAATACAAATGTCACAGAATCTTGGTAAAAGATGGTATGATAGGATGCCATTGTGCTTACAGAAACTTACTTCATTTTCAGCCCGCGCACGCTTGGTTTTATCAACCACCTGATGAATGAATAAACCATAAGATACAAGACCAGTCCAAAAATGCAATCTAAGTGCAACAATCCGACGATGTCAATAAGGCAAGACCCAGATTCTAGTGATGATAGTATAACAGACTGCATGGAAAAAATGAAATTGTCTAATAGCAGGTTATGGTGATAAAAGCAAATGGTCCACCAGAACATACCATGGGAAGTTCCACGAAACCTGGCAGATCAAATGATTCAAAGCGGCCATTGAAGAAGCCCGATGCCAATCCATTCTCCATATCAGTTAACTAATAAGAGAGAAAAAATGACAATAAGAAAACATTTCAATCAAACACAAAACATACAGCAGTGTATGACTTACCGCAGTCAACTTTTGCCATACCACATCGTTGGCAAAGTGACTAGCACCTGGATGTAGCACGTACAGCTCTTCATCATGCTAGATATGAAATACAAAAACGTTATATGAGCAGGCACTAGAAGACTACTAGATAAACAGAGACGAGTTGGTAGTTACTTTGGTGATGGTACTAAATAAACCTTTCCGGTAGAAGACACCAAAGTCCCGAATGCTTTCGCGTATTGATGAAATACTGAAAATAACAAGCAAACAGAAAAATCAGTTTGGACATACTGAATATGGATCCCCACAAATGTCACACATAAGATTACTCGCTACAGTTACCTATAGGGGTTACCCAAGTCCACTAAATTCTTGAACAATCTCCCTGTAGACATCAAGCAAAACGTTATGACACAGCATGCATGGATCAAAAAAACTAATGAGTAACTACTAGCATACTAACAGCCTGTGGAAAGTTCTGTATTTCTCTCTGCGCTTCTTTTTTCCTTTTTTCCCAATGAGTCGATAAGATAGTCATACTTCCTTACACCAATGTGATCCTTCAGCTGTTTATCCTAGGACAAGCAAACATAACAACTTATCATTCTGAGTATGGAAAGAGACAAAAGAATACACATCACATGCAGAATACCTCGGGGTCAAATGTTAACCCGTGCAAAAACCTGACACGAAAAGCTTTAATGCCTCTATTCTCGAAAGCATCCATGTCTTTAAATATAGTAGCACTGCATAACATCCATTCAAATAAGATTGAAACAATCAACAGAAAAGATACATAACCAATAACAGAGGTAATACTATAAACATAAACTAACCCAGAGAACAAAGGTATGAGCTCATATTCACTTGACAAGTCGATCAATGTTTTCTTAATGAGCGGCTTTGGAAAGATAAAACCATCTAATGCAATCTCCATAAGCTTTTCATACAGAGCATCCTCCTGGATTTCCGTTTCCCTAGACTCAAATTGCAATTTATGTTGGAGGAGAAGGACATTGCCTGTCCAAAGAAAGTATGTTAGCTTAAGATTCCAAATAGATGAACCAAAAATTGAAACCCATGTATTTGCTTACAAAAATAGATTAGAGGGGCAGGCCCTTGAATATCCCCAGACATGATGAACGTGCCGCGATCACTGATCTCCTTGACATGACATGTTTTTGAAATGCTGCTCGGATCAGGCGGATCAGGCGGATCCGACGTGGATGGAAGAACTGAAGATGAAGAGGACGCATCCATGGCACATTCGGAGGGGAAAGAGACAGTGGAAGCTTCAGTTCACCTGCAATAGACAGATGCACGTATAAGTAACATATATCTGTTCCATGTCTAAGCAGGACGTATGAATCTTCCATGTTACTATACCATATGTCCTATTTTCATCTGAGACACTAGTTCTTGTTCCTAAACTACACTGCAGGACTCACACCAACGGCGGCACAGCATAGTCAGCGCCACGGAGAGACCCATGCAAAGGCACGGAACAGAGAAGGGGCTCACCTCGGCTCGATGCCAGTCTGGCGTTACTCCCGTCGGTGGCGAGGGCGTGCTCCGCCTGGCGCTCCTCTGGGCGAAGCAGCTGCGCAAGCGGCGAACTTGACGTGGGAATGGCGGCGCGAGCAGCAGGTTGCAGGAGTGTCGGGGGCGGCGAGATGGAGCCAATGGATAGGACGCCAACGGATGCAGAAGAAAGAGAGAATATCCAAACTACCATCAGTGAAAACCAAACATGCCAAAATAACACTAGTAACACGAACGTGCTAAAATAGCACTTATTTCAGTTTCTACCATGTCAAAATACCACCAGTGGCTAGCTGAGACTAACACACTCAAAGAAAGACATATATGCTCTTACCTCTTCACATGCCATACTCCTCATTCAGCAGCAAATCAGGACCAAAACAACAGCACATTCAGCGCCAAAACGGCAGCACGTTCGGTACCAAAACAGCAGCATTTTGATCATATAGAACAGCAATGTACGAGATAACACAATGGTGCAAAACTATATAATATTTAATCGGTCAAGCAAATGCACTGAACTACTTTATGTATAGCCAGAGACCAGAGAACAGAGGACGAGCTGGACCCCCAGCAAGATCCTTGTCGGGACGGCTTGCGAGACCCCGGCAAGATTCTTGCCGGGACGACTTACAGAACACTAACAATAGCACCACCCTTGAGGTTGAGAGCTCTGACACCATCGGTTGCTTGTTGACTCTGATTTCTCTCTTCCTTGATTCCAATCCATTGAGCACATGGATGTGCCAGGAGGCCGAAAATTAAGATCGCCATAGACTGGGACGGCAGGACCGTGTCAGGATAGGAGATTATCGACAACAGCTAGAAGCACAACAGTACTGGTTGGCATGTCCGGGCGCACTTCCACGGTCGATCGTCAATCCTATGGCAGCTGGGTGGCGTAACGCTTCGCGCTCAAGTCAGCCTCCATCCACCGTAGATCTTTAGATGAACGGCCCTGGGAAGTGTAACCTTACTTTTAAATGTTACTGCAGCTCTGTGTAGCTGAAACTGTCACTTTCTCGCTTTTCACCTGCTCGGGTCCTTTTTAAACCCTCCTCCGGTTTGTGGAGAGGGCATTCTGGATGATTCTGGGCTTGGCCCCTTGAGCCGCCGTGTTCCGGCTGGCGAACCCTAGCTTTGTGGCTTCGACTCACCTGAAATCAATTCGCAATTCTCCACCAAATTGAGTGATTTTTCCTCTGTTTTCCTGCAATTCGCTACAGTCCATAGCTAGATCATGTCAATTGGTTATCAGAGCAAGGTTTTTCAGATCCTTGGAGGTGGCGAATCGGACCAGATCGGATCTGGGTTCCGACGAGGCGGCGGTGTGACGCAGGGAGGATAAGGCGGCGGTAGATCCTTCGGTAACAGGGAAGGTCGCGGCGGAGGTTTCTGTAGAACACTTCTGCAGAGTAAAATCCCACCCAATCCACCATCCTAGCTACTTCTTCGTCAACGGCGGCAAGCAAGTGAGGCGGCAACAAATGAGTAAGTGAGGTCGGTTGCCGGAGATCCGGTAGTAAAATTCCCCCCTCACCCACCCTAGTGTCGGGCGCCTACTTGTACTGATGGCAACTCCAGAAGAATCCCTGGACACCGGCGTTCTGGAGCTCAAATCTCTACAACTGGATATTAAGGCCCGCCAAAACAGAGAGGAAGTCAAGAAAGAATTTTATGACTTCACAGATACAGTCAACAGGAATTTTGCTAGCATCGACAGAAACTTCAAGAAGATCCAAGCCAGTCTGAAGAAATTGGTACAAGAAGAAAAGATGGAAGAGGAGGAGGAGGATGGAGACCCTCTCTCAACACAAGCTAGCAACAAGGCACCACCAAATACTCCCCTGGGGAGGCCTAAACAATTGCAATCACCAAACATAGCAGCAAATTATGCAGGCTCTGCTGTTCTAGTGGACAAAGCTACAGGAAAAGAGCTAAACTTGGATGGTACACGAAAAGCACCATATATGCATCCCAATCACACTGCTAGTAGACCTGACACTAGTACACCACAAAGTAGAGTGGGACAGCTAGTACAACCTCTACTGGCAATTGTAGAAATACCTGAAGAATTCCAAGACAAGAAGAAACCAGAACTAGAAACACTCACACAGATGTGAGAAGGAACATCTTAAGTGTGAAAGCAGCTAAACTCAATATAGCTGAATTTGAGGGGACTGATGCTGACTCATGGATACAGAACATTGAACAATTCTTTGAAGCTTTCAGAACTCCTATTGAGCAAAGAACTGAAATTGCAGTGTCATATTTGAAAGGAGAAGCAATACAGTGGTGGAGAGGGATATGTTTTCTAGTAACAAACATGCCCTGGCACAGGTTTTGCTCCCACCTGACAGAAAGGTTTGCAGTCACTTCTGTTTGTGAAAATGTCAAAGCTTTTCACAGCCTTACTCAAACCAGCACTGTGGCACAGTAATTGTTGCTTTTGAGAAGAACATGAACCTCATGAGAAGAGACAACCATGCAGTTCCAGACAGCTACTACATGCATAGTTTCATCTCAGGTTTAAATCCCTACATACAGAGTCACCTGGAGTGTCACCAGCCTGACAACATGCATAGAGCAATGTGGCTTGCCAGAAGGATAGAGAAGTCACCCCCCACACCTAACAACTACAAAAACTACACAACAAACTACATGAAACCTGTTACTGCTGAAAGTAACAGAACATCTAGTACTCCTGTAGTTCCTGTAGCTACTGTCATCCAGCAAGCAAGAGAAAAAGGGATCTGCTACAATGTAGAGAACCCTGGTTCCTGGTCGTAAACAAGTGTGCAAAATGTCTCAAAAGGCCCAAATTCAAGCTCTACAAGAACAAAATGCAGTGAACCCTGATGTTATATACATTGTAGATGTTGAAGAGGAACAAACTGACACTGAGAAGGATAACTCAGATTCATAGCAACTGAAAATATCCATGCATGCTGCAAATGGCACTCCAGAGGAACAACTGAAACATACTTTCACATTGCAAGTACAAATTGGGTCAACCATGGCTTTAGCACTTGTTGACAGTTGAAGCACTACCACTTTCCTCTCTCCTTTGATAGCTTTAAGAGCTGGTTGTGAACTGACACCAGCTAAGCAAGTTAAAGTCACTGCAGCAAATGGAGGCACACTACTCAGTGATTTTTCCTGCACTCAGCAAAATTACAACATCCAGGGAAAATCTTTCTATTCTGGCTTCAAAGTCCTTAAACTCACTGGCTATGATATGATATTAGGGGCAGACTGGATGTATAAACACAGCCCAGTCACATTTGATCTTCCAAACATGACACTATCAATCAAAGATGACAAGGGACTACTCACCATTTAGATGAAAGTCTGCCCACTAGCCCTCCCCCCCTCACTCCAAGAGATGGAGCATCTTCTGGATGACATGTTATCTGGAGCTTTACTGTGGATGCAACCTGTCACAATGGACAGTGGACAAGTAGAGGAACACACATCTGAAATATCCAAACTACTGACAGACTTTAAGGATATTTTCCAAGAACCCGCAGGCCTACCTCCAAAGAGATCTTGTGATCATGCAATCAATCTAGAACCTGGAGCACCTATCATCAATCAAAGATGCTACAGGATGCCCCCTCAACAGAAGAATGCAATGGAGCAAATCATAAGAGATCTCATTCAGAAAGGAATAATTAGATTAAGCAGCAGCCCCTATTCTTCTCCAGCAATACTGGTCAAGAAAAAAGATCTCACTTGGAGACTGTGTGTGGACTACAGGAAACTGGATGCTTACACTATAAAAAACAAATATCCTATTCCTATGATTGAAGATCTCTTAGATGAAATACATGGAGAAACAATCTTCACTAAGATTGATCTAAGGAGTGGATATCATCAAATCAGAATGAACGTAGAAGATATAGAGAAAACGGCGTTCAACACACACTTGGGCCTCTATGAATTTCTAGTTATACCTTTTGGAGTGACCAATGGTCCATCCTCCTTCCACCAACTGATGCATTCAGTTTTGGGGCCATTACTAAGGATTTGTGTTCTGATTTTCTTCGATGACATACTGGTATTCAGCAAATCCTACAAGGAACGTTTGAAACACCTAAAAATGATTTTCAAAGCTCTCAGAGAACATCAACTGCATGCTAAAATGTCCAGATGCATGTTTGCACAAAAGAAAGTGGAATATCTGGGTTTTGTCATTTCTGCTGAAGGAGTTTCCACAGATCCTGCTAAAGTGGAGGAAATCACCCAATGGCCCACCCCTGAAAATGTGACTCAACTCAGGAGTTTTCCGGGCCTAGAAGGATACTACAAGAGGTTCATTAAAAACTTTGGAATTATTTGCAGACCTCTGTTTGATGCATTGAAGAAAGATGCTTTCACTTGGTCTGAAAAGCAAACACATGCTTTTCAAACTCTCAAAACATGTATGACACAAGCTCCAGTTCTAGCACTTCTTGACTACTCCTCCCCTTTTGCCTTGGAAGCATATGCCTCTGGATATGGCATTGGAGCAGTTTTAATGCAAAAAGGGCAACCACTAGCTTTCCTCATCAAATCTTTGGGCCTAAAAGCAGCAGGCTGGTCCACTTATGACAAGGAAGCTCTGGCCATCATTGAAGCACTGAAACAATGGAAACATTATTTTGCTTCATCTTCCATCATCATGAGAACTGACCAGCAGAGCCTTAAACATATACAAGAATAGAAACTGACTGAAGGCATTCAACACAAGCTGCTTATTAAACTTTTGGGTTACAACACAAGAAAGGAGAAGAAAACAAAGTAGCAGATGCATTGTCCAGAGTCACATATGCTCTACAAACTTTGACCACTACTGGTGCAGTACCAGTTTGGATTAAAGAAGTTGTAAACAGCTACAACAATGACAAAAAGTGCTCTGACCTGCTAGTTGAGCTAGCTGTTGCTCCTAAGGGACCCCCCTATACTCTCACTAGTTGAGTTTTAAGATACAAAGGCAAGATCCTTATTGGGAACAACACTAAATTGAGATCTTCCCTCTTACAAGCCTTTCACACTTCAGAACTGGGAGGACACTCAGGAGAGAGAGCTACCTATCACAGATTGAAAATACTGTTTACTTGGCCTGGCATGAGACAAGCAGTGAAATCATTTGTGCAGTAGTGCCCTGTGTGTCAGTCAACAAAGCTCATCATTCCCCTTCCCCTGGACTATTACAGCCCCTTCCTGTCCCTGATTTTGCCTGCTCATATTTCCATGGATTTTGTGGAAGGATTGCCTATGTCTGGAAACAGGGACCTCATACTTGTGGTGGTTGACAGGTTCACCAAGTATGCTCACTTCATTGGCCTCAAACACCCAATCACTGTGAGAATAGTAGCACAGGCCTCCACTGACAACATCTTCAAACTGCATGGACTCCCTACTGTCATTGTGACTGACAGAGACAAGATTTTTACCAGTCAGTTGTGGCAGAAATTGTTCACCAAATGGGAGTGAAATTACACCTTAGTACCTCCTATCATCCTCAAACGGACGGCCAAACTGAAAGAGTGAACCAATGCCTTGAAAATTACTTGAGATGCATGGCGTTTGCACATCCAAGGAAGTGGCATAAGTGGTTATCTATGGCTGAGTGGTGGTACAACACCAGTTTCCACACTTCCCTCAACATGACACCTTTTCACGCACTTTATGCCAAGCCACCACCTCTCATTGCAGAGCTCATGCTGCCCCCACCTGAAGGAGATGACACCCAAGCTGAACTAGACAGAGATGAGATTGCTCAATGATACGTCTCCATCGTATCTACTTTTCCAAACACTTTTGCCCTTGTTTTGGACTCTAACCTGCATGATTTGAATGGAACTAACCCGGACTAACGTTGTTTTCAGCAGAATTGCCATGGTGTTATTTTTGTGCAGAAATAAAAGTTCTCGGAATGACCTGAAACTTCACGGAGAATATTTTTGGAATATATAAAAAATACTGGTGAAAGAATCAAGACCAGGGGGCCCACACCCTGTCCACGAGGGTGGGGGCGCGCCTACCCCCCGGGCGCGCCCCCTGTCTCGTGGGCCCCCCTGATGCTCCACCGACCTCAACTCCAACTCCATATATTCACGTTTAGGGAGAAAAAAATTAGGGAGAAGGATTCATCATGTTTTATGATACGGAGCCGCCGCCAAGCCCTAATCTCTCTCGGGAGGGCTGATCTGGAGTCGGTTCGGGGCTCCGGAGAGGGGAATTCATCACCGTCGTCATCATCAACCATCCTCCATCACCAAATTCATGATGCTCACCACCGTGCGTGAGTAATTCCATCGTAGGCTTGCTGGACGGTGATGGGTTGGATGAGATTTATCATGTAATCGAGTTAGTTTTGTTAGGGTTTGATCCCTAGTATCCACTATGTTCTGAGATTGATGTTGCTATGACTTTGCTATGCTTAATGCTTGTCGCTAGGGCCTGAGTGCCATGAATTCAGATCTGAACCTATTATGTTTTCATGAATATATGTGAGTTCTTGATCCTATATTGCAAGTCAATATACACCTACTATGTGTTATGATCTGGCAACCCCGAAGTGACAATAATCGGGACCACTCCCGGTGATGACTGTAGTTTGAGGAGTTCGTGTATTCACGAAGTGTTAATGCTTTGGTCCGCTACTCTATTAAAAGGAGGCCTTAATATCCCTTAGTTTCCAATAGGACCCCGCTGCCACGGGAGGGTAGGACAAAAGATGTCATGCAAGTTCTTTTCCATAAGCGCGTATGACTGTATTCGGAATACATGCCTACATTACATTGATGAACTGGAGCTAGTTCTATGTCACCCTATGTTATAACTGTTGCATGAAGAATCACATCCGACATAATTATCCATCACTGATCCAATGCCTACGAGCTTTTCACATATTGATCTCGGCTTAGTTACTTTTCCATTGCCACTGTTACAATCACTACAAAACCGCTACTGTTACTTTTGCCACCGTTACCGTTACTTCCATACTACTTTGCTACTAAATACTTTGCTGCAGATGTTAAGTTATCCAGGTGTGGTTGAATTGTCAACTCATCTACTAATACTTGAGAATATTCTTTGGCTCCCCTTGTGTCGATCAATAAATTTGGGTTGAATACTCTACCCTCGAAAACTGTTGCGATCCCCTATACTTGTGGGTTATTAAGACTATTTTCTGGCGCCGTTGCCGGGGAGCATAGCTCTAATCTTTGAGTCACTTGGGATTTATATCTGCTGATCACTATGAGGAACTTGAAAGACAAAAAACCAAGATTTATCCCTCAACTACGAGGGGAGGTAAGGAACTGCCATCTAGCTCTGCACTTGATTCTCCTTCTGTTTTGAGTAAACTTGCGACACCTAAACCTGCTTCTGCTATGTCACATGTTATTGATGATGCCACTTCTGCTTTGCATGATGATTATGATGAAACTACTTCTATGCTTAATGATACTGTGCCATTAGGTGAATTTCTTGATGAACAACTTGCTAGGGTCAGAGAGAATGAAATTATTGAAACTGATAATATTGATGAAAGTGATGATGAAGATTCTCCCCTAGATATGAATTGCCTGTTGTGCCTGAGGGTTACGTTATGGATGAAGAATCTCCTAGAGATTTTCTTGCTTGCAATGATAGGAATGATCTTAAGAAATTACTAGCTAAGCTGAAAGAAAATTTTTTCAATGCTAGAATGAAATATGACCCTGCGTTTGCTACTTCACCTATCTGTATTACTAATAAGGATTATGATTTCTCTGTCGATCCTGAGTTAATTACTTTGGTTGAATCTGATCCTTTTCATGGCTATGAATCTGAAACTGTTGTGGCACATCTTACTAAATTAAATGATATAGACACCCTATTCACTCATGAGGAAAAAATTCGTTACTACTATATCCTTAAGCTATTTCCGTTCTCATTAAAGGGTGATGCTAAAACATGGTTTAATTCTCTTGATCTTGGTTGTGTGCGTAGTCCCCAGGATATGATTTATTACTTCTCTCCTAAATATTTCCCCGCTCATAAGAAACAAGCTGCTTTAAGGGAAATATATAATTTTGTGCAAAATGAAGAAGAGAGTCTCCCACAAGCTTGGGGGAGGCTTCTCCAATTACTTAATGCTTTGCCTGATCATCCTCTCAAGAAAAATTAAATACTTGATATCTTTTATAATGGACTAACAGATGCTTCTAGAGACCACCTGGATAGTTGTGTTGGTTGTGTTTTCAGGGAAAGAATATTGATCAAGCTGAATTGCTATTGCATAATATGTTGAGTAATGAGAATAATTGGACACTTCCTGAACCAACTCCTAAGCCAACTCTGAAGAAAAGGGGTATTCTATTTCTCAGTCCTGAAGATATGCAAGAGGCAAAGAAATCTATGAAAGAAAAAGGTATTAAAGCTGAAGATGTTAAGAATTTACCACCTATCGAAGAAATACATGGTCTTGATAACCCGACACAGGTAGTAAAGGTAAATTCTCTCTATAGATTTGATAAAGCTGAAATCCCATCTACTAAGTTTGCTAGCCAATGCTTGGATGAGTTTGACGACTTTATGGTTAAACAAGAAAACTTCAATGCTTATGTTGGTAGATAATTGAAACGCAATGCTTATATGATTGAACACTTGAGTGATTATATGTCTAGAGTTAAAGGTGAACTTAAACTTATTAGTAAACATGATTCTATGGTTACCACTCAAGTAGAACAAGTGCTTAAAGCTCAAAGTGATTTGCTCAATGAATTATATAACAAGAAAAATGATAATGTTTTTAGAGTTATGACTATAGAGGGTAAAGTGACTCAGGAACCTTTGTATCCTGAGGGTCACCCCAAGAGAATTGACCAAGATTCTCAGAGAACTAATGTTGATGCACCTAGTCCTTCTAAGAAGAAGAAAAAGAAAAATGATAGGACTTTGCATGCTTCTAGTGAACCTGTTGTTGACACACCTAAGAACCCCAATGATATTTCTATTTCTGATGCTGAAACACAATCTGGTGATGCACATGAACCTAGTGATAATGTTAATGATAATGTTCATGTTGATGCTCAACCTAGCAATGACAATGATGTAGAGATTGAACCCGCTGTTGATCTTGATAACCCACACTCAAAGAATCAACGTTATGATAAGAGAGACTTCGTTGCTAGGAAGCACGGTAAAGAAAGAGAACCATGGGTTCATAAACCCATGCCTTTTCCTCCTAAACCATCCAATAAAAAGGATGATGAGGATTTTGAGCGCTTTGCTGAAATGATTAGACCTATCTTTTTGCGTATGCGTTTGACCGATATGCTTAAAATAAATCCTTATGCTAAATATATGAAAGATATTGTTACAAATAAAAGAAAGATACCGGAAGCTGAAATTTCCACCATGCTTGCTAATTATACTTTTAAGGGTGGAATACCAAAGAAACTAGGAGATCCAGGAGTACCAACTATACCATGCTCCATTAAAAGAAACTATGTTAAAACTGCTTTATGTGATCTTGGAGCCGGTGTTAGTGTTATGCCTCTCTCTTTATATCGTAGACTTGATTTGAATAAGTTGACACCTACTGAAATATCTTTGCAAATGGCCGATAAATCAACTGATATACCTGTCGGTATTTGTGAGGATGTGCCTGTTGTGGTTGCAAACGTTACTATTTTAACAGACTTTGTTATTCTTGATATTCCCGAGGACGATAGTATGTCTATTATTCTTAGTAGACCCTTTTTGAATACTGCAGGGGCTGTTATTGATTGCAACAAAGGTAATGTCACTTTTCATGTTAATGGTAATGAGCATACGGTACACTTTCCGAGGAAACAACACTGCAAAAAAAAGACACATCCGTGACATTTTGGGCCGAACGAAAATTTTTTCTGTCATACATATGACACTTCTATGACGATAATTGTGACAAAACCCGGTATCATCATAGATGTGGTGGGCTCCTACTTCTATGATAAAAAATCATGACATAAAATGGGATTTTCGTCCTGGGCGGGCTGGAGACGCAGCTGCATGACATTCTTTGGGCCGTTCATGACGGAAAAAACCGTGGTAGAAGCGAGGGGGAGGAAAAATTCGGGGAGTTCCCGGTTACGGTGGGAGGTCGGGGGCCGAGCGATGCGCGTTTCTCTCGTACACGTACGCGCTTGTGTGCGAGGCGTTGGCTCTAACTGAACCCGAGCGAGGCGTTGGGCTCTAACTGAACCCGAGCAATTGCACTGCAGGCTATGCGTTACTGAACCCGAGCAATCGATTGATGGCTGTTAACTGAACCCGATCGAGCGATTCCTTCGCTATTGCTGCTAACTAAAGCCGATCGATGGGATGAACAGTGAGCGTTGCGGGGGGGTTTGGATGAACAATGAGCGGTGGCGTTGCCTCTGGATGAACAGGATCCCGTGGTGTGGTGGAGGGCTGGATGAACAGTAGACGGTGGAGGGGTGCCCGTGGAGGGGTGGATGAATAGGACCCCGTGGTGTGGAGGGCTGGATGAACAGTAGACGGTGGAGGGGTGGTTGAACAGTAGCCGGTGGAGTAGCGCGCGGTGGAGGCTGGATGAACAGGAGCCCGTGGAGGCTGGATGAATAGGAGCTCGTGGAGGCTGGATGAACAGGAGCCCGTGGAGGCTGGAGGAGGTCGACGGTGGAGATGAACAGTATCCCGTGGAGTCCCGTTTTGCGGTATGCCACACCCCTCCTGTTGAACAGGACCCCCTTTTTGACCGTAGCGCTCCAACACAAGTCCGTTTCCTCCGTTTTGCGGTACGCCACACCCCTCTCGATGAACAGGAACCCCGTTTCGACCGTAGGAGGTCCGTTTCATCCGTTTTGCGGTACGCCACACCCCTCACGATCAACAGGACCCCCGTTTCGACCGTAGGATGTCCGTTTCCTCCATTTTGCGGTACGCCAGACCCCGCCCGATCAACAGGACCCGTTCCGAACATAGGAGGTCCGTTTCCTCCATTTTGCGGTACGCCAGGCCTCGTTTCCATCGCCTGTTCCGTCCAAGCCCTCCCGATGAACACGACCACACATTCCGTTGCCTCCCCATGAACATGACGATGACGCTGTTTCTCCGTTCCGACCCAGGCATGTACACGAGCCCTCGCCGTACGTATGCGCGAGTAGGCGTTCGAGACCCCGCCCGTATGTACACATACGTGGCCGTATTTTCTTTCTTGCACCCAGGCCGCCGTACGTACGTGTACATGCTACGTGCGCGCCTCTACTACGACACATGCGTGCCTCTACATCGACCAGTATATATGTACGTACAGGTTCGCGACCAGAATGACAACGCTACGTACGCTTCGACTAGGTGGGTCCTGACTGTCAGGCACTTCCTTGCGTGCGAAGATGTAGCTGGTGGGTCCCAGAAGTCAGGGGGGCGGAATATGGTAGCCCGTCCGGTGGGTCCCCGCTGTCAGGTGGAGGAATAATTATTTTGCACGTAATAAGGAGGCACTTCCTTGCTGCGGCCGTGGACCCAGTTGCCAGCCTCTCCATGTACAGTCCACGTCCGATGGAAGCCGTTCCTTGACCACGTTGACCACGCCGCGCCGAGAGCACCAGGGCGGTGGACGACGGCAAGGCCTAGGAATGGGACGACGCGGAGCCAGGGAAGACGCGATAGTCGATGCCCACGCGTAGAGGAGTACGGGGTTCACTGGTTCGCTGCGGTGTGAGGCTGCCATCGCCGCAGAATAACAGGGGGTGTGGGTGAGTAGAGGGATGGCCTGGCCAGCGATGGGAGTAGTAGGGGGCGGTGAGGCCTCCGCCGCATCGCAGCCGGCCACGGGAGGCAGGAGCACGAGGCACGACCGGCGCTGGTTTGGACGGCTGGAGCAAGAAGACCAGAGGTTGAAGAAGCACTACGGCCGTTGGATGGACATCGTATGGTCACTGGAGCTAGAATCGTGCATATTGACTAAGTTGACAAAGCTCTCCGTCCCCGTCAACTTAGTAGGCCCACAAGTCAGCCTGCCACTATACTGGGTCCCAGCTAACAGGGGGAGTATTCATTTTTTTGTGCGTAATAAGGAGGCACTTCCTTGCGTGCGAAGATATAGCTGGTGGGTCCGAGCTGTCAGCGGCAGTAACGTTTTTTTTGGCGAAATACAGAGGCCCTTTCGGTGGGTCCCTGATGTCAGGTGGAGCAATCATTATTTTGCGCGTAATAAGGAGGCATTTCCTTGCGTGCGGCCGTGGACCCAGCTGTCGGCCTCTCCACGTAAAGTCCACTTCAGATGCATGTCGGTCATTGACCATGTTGACCAGGCCGCGCCGAGAGCACCAGGGCGGTGGACGACGGTGAGGCCTAGGAAGGGAACGACACGGAGGCAGGGAAGACTCGGCAGTTGTTTCCCACGCGGAGGGGAGAACGACTGTACGAGGGTTTACTGGTTCATCTGCCGTCGCCGGAGAATAACAGCAGGTGTGGGTGAGTAGAGGGATGGCTAGGCCAGCGATGGGAGTACGGTGGGGCGGTGAGGCCTGCGCGGCAGCAGAGCCGGCCGCGGGGAAGAGGGAGCAGGCAGTCCCGCCGGCACCTGTTTGAGCGGCTAGAGCAGGAAGAGCAGAGATTGCAGAAGCACGACGGCCGTTGGATGGCCATCCAACAGTCACTGCTTGTGCGTCAACCTTTTTTTAGGAAAGCCTCAAATCTATGGAAAACAGCATACAACCCATCTTCCATTGTTTCTCATAATTTACAACCCATTTGCTAATTATTAAGGTTTTTTTGGAGCCCATATTCTTTTCGTTAGCATTACATCCCATATTATGGCCACGGTTAAAAAATTATACGAAATTTTGCATATTTCGGTGCGGTCCGAACTATTTTTAATCCCGAAATTTCAACTCACATTCGAACTGATTTTAAAAATAAATGTATATCAATATAAAATCCAACAAATTCTCCACGCATAAAAATTAATGGAATTTCAAATCTCAAAATGAAAAAAAGATATTTGAAACTAATTGCCGGTTTGATGTGTTTTAAAAATGTACAGCCCATTTCTCATTACTGATGGGCCATTTTCTCGACCAGCCGAATGAAAGCTCTTCTCGTCTTGAAAGATTTGCAGCCCAATAGGCCTGACAAAGCGACTTACTTGGCAAATCACAAAAAAACTGGGCTGTGGCCGTGGACCCAGCTGTCAGCCTCTCCACGTACAGTACTCTTCCGATGGAATGTCGTTGACCACGTTGACCATGCCGCGCCGAGAGCACCAAGGCGGTGGATGACGGCGAGGTCTAGGAAGGGGACGACGCGGAGCCTGGGAAGACGCGACAGTGGATGCCCACGTGGAGAGGAGTACGAGGGTTCACTGGTTCGGCTGCGGTGTGAGGCTGCTGTCGCCGCAGGGCCTGGCTAGCGGTGGGAGTAGTAGGGGGCGATGAGGCCTCATCGGCAGCACATCCGGCCACTGGAGGCAGGAGCAGGCGGTCTCCCCGGTGCTGGTTTGGGCGGCTGGTGCAAGAAGAGCAGCAATTGAAGAAGCAGCAGGACTGTTCGATTCAAATCCAACGGTTACTGCTGCTAGAATCGTTTGTTGACTAAGTTGACAAGCTCTGTGTACGCGTCAACTTAGTAGGCCCACAGGTCAGCCTCCCAACCGGTGTGCCCCAAATGTCAGTGGGAGGAATCATTTTTTTCATGTAATAAGGAGGCAGTTGATTGCGTGCAGCCAGGCCAGCGGAGGGAGTAGGGTGGGCCGGGGAAGCCTGCGCGGCATCACAACGGTCCACAAGAAGAGAAAGCGGGCAGTCCCGCCGGCGCTAGTTTAAGATATCAGTGAAGAACAAAAACAAAAAAAGAAACTTATGTCCCATTTGCTATAAATTTTTTGGAATTTTCAACCCCTTTTGATATTACTTTTAACAGACATTGACCATACTGTTAAGCCAGGCCGGAATGCGTCCCTCCTCGTCTTGAAAGATTTGCAGCCCAGTAATTCGAAGAAAACAAATAGGCCTAGCTTGGGTATTCTTCAAAAAGAAATACTGGGCTACCTATTTTCCGAAAGAACTGGTGCATGAGCATTTAGCTTTATTTATTTATTTATTTATGTTTAGGGGACCATGAGCATGTACTTGGGCCGGATTCATGTGAGAGCCTCCCTTCCAGTTAATTATGGGCTTCTCTATTGGGCCTTCATCAGTGGGCTGCATGTTATCAAAAAGTGGAAAATGTATTCCGAGTTTCAAAAAAATGTGTTCCGTACGATAAATAGTATGCGCTACGTATGGTACGGGGCACTAAAGGATCGAACCGTGCAACGACTTCCAAAACATTGTGTTTGTCATTCTAAAAACACATTTATTCAACCAATAGATGAAATATACTACTGATTGTACATTGAAAACAGCAGCAGCAACCAGGGCTGGGGGTGCAACAGAAGCAGTAAGCAGGCCAAAAGAGTGAAGACGCAGCTCTCTCTTCCAAACCAAACATCAGCCATCATTACAAAAGGGCTACCAAAAAAGAACAAGTGTATGCATCAAACTAAATAAAGATCCTACTACACCATTGTACGCATCTAACTAACTGGCTCAGTTGGACGTTACTATTTATTAAGCTGCAGTGGAGTCGCAGATGGAGAGGAGTGGGAAACTTCACTGGTTCGGGTGCGTGGCAGCACCTTATATCTTTTTAGTTTGTAAGCCTTCAGGCCTTTGTTAGCTTTAGAGCTTGTAATCCCCTTGTTCATGTTTTTCATTTCGTATGAACTGTACCTGTACGGGATATTTTTTAGGAAAAAGGGATGTTTTCTAGGATTTTCGTTCGCGGGAGGAACCCACGGCAAGGGGTGAGTCCTTGTCATCTTTTAAGACAAACATTTTTTTCGCCCGGCAACAGGCCTTGCCGTCTCCCCACCTCGCTCGACCTTTCTCACACTCTCGGAAGAGGCAAGGATGAGGTGGGTTTAGGCCCCTCGTTCCCCTTCTCTGCTGCCGCGGCTACGACCAGATCTAGACCCAGGAGATAATCCTTGGGTGCCGAAAAGAGGGAGCACGGTAGCTCAGAGATAGAACGGGGTTTCACGTATCCCAGTCCATAACGAAATGCATGATAGGGGGTAAAGGACTTATCTGGATCTGCAGCCCCCGGCGATCTTGGCTTGCCGCGGAGAGATCCTTGTTCTTGCAGCCCCCGACAACTCTGGCTTGTCGGGGCCCGGGCGCCGGTCTGTTCCTTTTCTTCCAAAACAGCTCGGCAAGAATACTTACGTGCCCTGCGAACCAAAGAAGACAAAGAGGAACAGAGAGACGCGCACTCGACCTCTAAGCTAGGGGTTAGCTGCCGCTAAGCACTATCAATCCTAACCCAGGAAGAGACTCAACCTAGCATGCATGCTATAACTTAGGGCGCCAGCGCTTCGTTTATTTATGCTCAGGGTCTGCGCCTGGCTCTGTGCAAAGGGTTACATGCCTTGCCGGCAAAGCTTGTACAAAAGGGTGGCTTGCCGGGAGGCCCGGCAGCCGCGCCTTATGGGTAAAACTTGCGAAGATGCTCGATGTTCCATGAGTTGCTCACTGGGATGGCATCTTCGGTCTCTAGCTGGACCGCACCGGGCCTGGTGACTCGTGTTACCCGATAAGGGCCTTCTCACTTTGGCGTCAACTTGTTGGAATTCTTGGCCGACTGAACGTGCCAAATAACAAGGTCGCCTTCCTCAAAGCTCCGGGCATGAACCTTGCGGCTATGGTAGCGGCGCAAGGCTTGCTAGTAGCGCGCTGCTCTCACAGCCGCCCGGAGACGATCTTCCTCAAGGAGCACCGCGTCATCCTAGCGCAGCTACTCTTGCTCAAGCTCGTCATAAGCGAGCACTCGAGGTGACCCGTAGTTCCGTGGGGAGAACTGCTTCTGCCTCGTAAACCAGGGCAAAGGGTGTCTGGCCGGTGGCTCGATTTGGCGTCATTCTGATCGACCAAAGAACCGCTGGCAACTCATCAATCCAGCGCCTCCCGCTTTTGTGCAGCCCGTCAAAAGTCTTCGTCCTCAAGCCTCGCAGGACTTCAGCGTTTGCTCTCTCCGCTTGGCCGTTGCTCCGTGGATGTGCCACGGAAGCAAAACAGACCCTGCTACCGAGATCCTCAATGTACTGCATGAAGGCGTGGCTTGTGAACTGTGTGCCATTGTCGGTGATGATCCTGTTGGCCACCCCAAAATGGCACACTAGCCCCTTGAAGAACTTAACGGCTGACTGCGCTGTCACCTTCCTCACTGCTTCCACCTTTGGCCACTTTATGAACTTGTTGATTGCGACGCACAAGTACTCAAAGCCCCCGACGACACGGGGGAAAGGGCCCAGTATGTTGAGCCCCCAGACCGAGAAGGGCCAGGAGAGAGGGATAGTTTGAAGGGCTTGAGCTGGTTGATGAAGCTTCTTCGAATGGAACTGGCACGCTTCACACTTGGTCACTAGTGTCGTCGCATCCTGGAGGGCGGTGGGCCAGAAGAAACCTTGCCGGAAGGCCTTGCCGGCAAGGGCCCTCGACCCTATGTGGGAGCCACATATGCCTCCATGTATTTCTGCCAACGGCTTTAGTCCTTCCTCCCGGGAGATGCACATCATTTTCACCACATTCGGCCTTCTTCTGTACAATACGTCATCAACGAATTGCTACAGAGCAGACCGGCGGGCTACTCTTTCTGCCTCTTCCTGCTCCTCAGGAAGCTCTCCTTTCTGAAGGAAACGGACGGTGTGCTGCGCCCATGCCGGAGCCTGGGGCTCGACGGCAAGGACCAAAGGCATCAATTCTGCCGCGGGAGCGGTCGCCTCCACGGCCATGACCTGAGGTCCTGCCGGAGTTGGTTGCCCCGTGGCAGGATCGGCATCCACGGCAACATCCTCGCCGGCGGCTCCGGGGAGCTCAGGGGGAAGTACTTGCCGGGGCCTAGCTTCCTCCGCTTGTTCTGCCCATTCGACGGCTCAACAGATGGTTGGGTTAACTGAAGCACGAAGGTACCTGGTTCCAAAGGTAGCTTGAGGGCAGCGCGCTTTGACAGGTAGTCGGTGATGTCGTTCTCCGCCCGAGGGACATGCTCCGCTTGTATACCGTCAAGGCGCTCTTCTAGTTTCCTCACCTCATCTACGTAAGCTTCCATCAACGGGCTTTGGTAATCTTTGTTGACCTGCCTGACGACGAGCTGTGAGTCGCCCCTGACGATGAGCTTCTTAACTCCGAGGTCTGCCGCGATCCTGAGACCGGCAAGCAAACCCTCGTACTCGGCGGTGTTGTTGGTTGACATCTCCCGGGAAGTGTATCTGGATGACATACTTGAGGTGCTTTCCGGTGGGTGTGACAAGTAGCACACCAGCACCGGCGCCTTGCAGCGAGAAGGCACCATCAAAGTACATGATCTAGTTGCAGCTCGTTTCCTTGCCGAGGAGAGTGGTCTCCTGTACCTCTTCGTCGTGCGTCGAGGTCCATTCCGCAACAAACTCTGCCAAGACTCTGCTCTGAATTGTCGAGGTACTTTCAAACTTCAAACCGAAACTTGACAGCTCCAGGGCCCATTCCACGATCCTCCCCGTTGCATCTGGGTTGTGTAGTATCCGTTGCAATGGGAGGCGGGTGACCACCGTGATCTCATGCGCTTGGAAGTAGTGGCGCAGATTCCTCGAGGCCATAAGGAGGCCGAAGAGCAGCTTTTGCACGCCTGAGTACCTCGACCTAGACCCCTGCAAGAGGGAGCTGACGAAGTACACTGGGTGCTGCACCATTTTCTTCTTCTACGCGAGTCGTGTTGCGCTGCCGTCAGCCCCTGCCGGGGACTCGATCTTGCCGGGATCGAGCCATGCCGGATTTGGCCTGCCACCTGTTGGCTCTGCCGCTGTCGCTGCCTTTTTTTTCCGGCCTCTCTCTGCGCCACTAGTGCGGCGCTAACCACCTGGTTCGTTGCCGCTAGATAGAGCAGCAACGGTTCTTGTGGTTTGGGCGCAACCAGCACTGGGGTAGAGGAGAGGTATTTCTTTAAATCCTGCAGCGCTGCCTAGGCTTCTGGGGTCCACTCCACTGGCCCTGCTTTCTTCAAGATCTTGAAGTAAGGAAGGGCATGCTCCATGGACTTGGAGATGAACCGGCTCATGGCAGCAACGCAGCCAGTGAGCTGACGCACGTCCTTGATCTGCTTGGGTGCCTCAATCTACTCGATGGCCTTGATCTTATCTGGGTTTGCTTCAATCCCGCTGTAACACCCTCGATACGACTATATCTCCCACGTGTCGAGGCATGACTTAGAGGCATAATCGCATTGAAGGCATATGTCGCCAGTTAGGCAATCTTCACAACATCCCATGTAATATAAATCATAAAGGGGAGGTAACATAGTTGGCTTACACTCGCCACGTCAATCAAGTACATAAATAACATTACATCAACCAAACACTCATGGCCCGACTATGGCGCCAAAATAAAAGATAACCCAACATGCGACACGGTCCCGATCACCCCCAACTGGGCACCACTACTGATCATCAGGAAAGGAAACATAGTAACGTTGAGAGTCCTCGTCGAACTCCCACTTGAGCTCGAGCGCGTCTCCTGGAGCGGAATCATCAGGCCCTCCATCTGGTGTAATAGTAATCTGTGAGCCACAGGGACTCAGCAATCTCGCACCCTCACGATCAAGACTATTTAAGCTTATAGGTAAGGTAAAATATATGTGGAGCTGCAGCAAGCAACCAGCAAATATGGTGGCTAAGTTATTCGCAAAATAGAGCGAGAAAAGGAGGCAAAGCGCGAGCGAGAAACCAGAGAGCAACCTGCGCAAACATTACTCCAACACCGTGTCCACTTCCCGGACTCCGCCGAGAAGAGGCCATCACGGCAACACACTCAGTTGATTCATTTTAATTAAGTTAAGGTTCAAGTTATCTACAACCGGACATTAAAAAATTCCCATCTACCCATAACCGCGGGCACGGCTTTCGAAAGTTCAAATCCCTGCAGGGGAGTCCCAACTTAGGCCATGACAAGCTCTCACGGTCAACGAAGGAATAGACCTCCTCCCAAGACGTTCCGATCAGACTCGGTATCTCGGTTCTTCAAGCCACTTCGACAGGTTAAAACAAGACCAGCAACACCGCCCGAATGTGCCGACAAATCCTGATAGGAGCTGCACATATCTCGTTCTCAGGGCACACTAAGATAGGTCAAGCTACGAGTAAAACCAACCCTCGAGTTTCCCCGAGGTGGCCCCGCAGGCTGCCTGGTTCGAACCAACACTCAGAGGAGCACTGGCCCGGGGGGGTTTAAATAAGATGACCCTCGGGCTCCGGAAACCCAAGGGAAAAAGAGGCTAGGTGGCAAATGGTAAAACAAAGGTTGGGCATTGCTGGAAAAACTTTAATCAAGGTGAACTATCAAGGGGTTCCCATTATAACCCAACCGCGTAAGGAACACAAAATCCGGGAACATAACACCGATATGACGGAAACTAGGGCGGCAAGAGTGGAACAAAACACTAGGCGAGAGGCCGAGCCTTGCACCCTTTACCAAGTGTATAGATGCATTAAGATAACATGGTAATATAATGATATCCCAACAAGTAAATAAATGTTCCAACAAGGAACGGCCTCCAATCTTCACCTGCAACTAGCAACGCTATAAGAGGGGCTGAGCAAAGCGGTAACATAGCCAAACAACGTTTTGCTAGGAACATGGTGGGTTAGAGGTTTGACATGGAAATTTGGGAGGCTTGAAAACAAGTGGTAGGCATCGTAGCATTGGCATAGCAAAGAGCGAGCAAACTAGCATAGCAAAGATTGTAGTGATTTCGAGGGTCTGATCATCTTGCCTGCAAAGTTGTCAGAGTTGATTGGATCCTCGAAAGCAAACTCAACGGGCTCCTCGTTAGCGAACTCGTCTCCCGGCTCTACCCAAACCAGACAAACAAGCAACAAGGACACAATCAACCACGTGCAAGGATCAACAAGATGATGCAAAGATGATATGCTATGTGGGATGCGATGCGGGATGCATATGCAAGATTTGACAAGGAATGCATGAACCTGGCCTCAACTTGTAAATCCAAGTATGCCACTGGAAAGATGAGATTAAATCGCTTGAAAACGATATAAAGAATGCCAGAATCGGAGTTACGGTTTGGAAATGGCAAGCGATTCAAATATGACACCGGTCTGCGATTTACAGCAAGTAGCCATCTAAATGCAACGAGATGAACATGCTATACCACTCCAACATGACAACAAAATACATGGCAGGGATGCATTCAAGATGCTTAACAAAATTCTAGCATTGAGCTACGGCCAATTCATCCATTAACAGGTTCAAACAAGCATGGCAAAATTGCATATGGTAAACAGATCTCGGACTTAGTGGAATTAACACTTGTCTGGAATTTCAGATCAAGTAGCACTCTTCGGAGCAACAAAAATACATGCTACAGGACCTGAGCATGGCAAAGTAAAGCATGGCATGGAGCTACTCAAAGAGTTTAACAAAAGTCCCTTAGTGACCTTGAGCCAAAAGGGATCAGAAAATACAATTGCAAGCATGTGAACATAGCAAAAACATAATCAGTTCTCAGACTTAGTGAAAACTAGCACATGCTGAAAACAGATATCAAGTAGGCATGTTTACGAGCTTGATGCACTCACTACGGAGCAAGTCATGACAAACTAAGCATACATCTATCAAATATACACAAAATGCAAGCTAGACATGGCAAGAACAATAGCATAGCATGCATGGATCAACTACAACATCATCGGCAAAATTGCAAACAAGTTGACAATCTGCCCAGATTCACAAAGTAGCAAAAGTAGAGCTCGATGACTCAAGCTAGGGTGATCCATAATTGCAAACAAAGACATGTATGGATAGAGCATTACAATATTAACAAAACATCCTTACTGATCATCCTCAAAAGAGGCACGGATCACTAGATAACAACATGAACATATGGCATCATGAGATAAACAGCTCAAGGACTTAGTGGAATTGCTAAGTCCCTGAAATCAGAATTAACAAGTGCACCACTTGGCAAGCTTGTGCTAGTCACCACACACATCACAAAAATACATGGGTTGCACCTATGGAAATATGACAAAACCCTTAACAAAACATATCTAGAAAATCAGGGCATATCATGCACACATTAATCATGGCAAAAATGACAAAAAGCTAAATGGAGCAGCAGATCTGACAATTTTCTCAAGTAGCCCTCTTCTAACAGCATTTCGGGCATCAAGATGAACTCAAATGAAAATGATGCAATGGAATGAAATAATGTACTCTCTGATATGAACATTTCGATATGCTATATGCATGAATCGGAGCTGCGGATGCAAAGTTACGAGGCTATGAACATGAGCACATGGATCTGCGATTTCGGGACTTAAAAGAAAATCACACCCCGGGAAAAGTGGATCTCGCGGATCGGGACGGAGCGGTGCGGGGACGGGCGAGGGCGTTTGGATCGGGGACCGGTGGATCTGGTCCCAATCCGGATCCGGCCAGAATCTCGCCGGAGTTCACCGGGGAGGTGACCGGAGATGGTGGTGGAGACGGCTGGTGAGTGAGGCGAGCGGGGCGGCAGCCGGAGCAACGCAGGGCGGCGGCGCGGCGAGCACCGGGCGGCGAGGCGGGCCGTGGCGGCCGGCGCGGAGGCGGCGGGGCGGCGATGACCGGGCGGCGCGGTCTGGCGATGGCGGCGCGGTCCAGCCGAGCCTCGGGCGCGAGGAGGCGGGGCGAGGGAGCGGGCCGCGGGGGCCGGCTCCGGGCTCCCGAGCCGCGGCGGCGGCTGGCGGCGGAGGTGCCACGTGGCAGCCTGCCACAGGTGCGGGCGGGCGGCGGACGGTGTCCGGCCGGCACGGACGTGTCTGGCGTGGCGCGGTGGATTTTTAGGGTTAGAGGAAGGGGAAGATCCGCGAATTTCGGGAGGGGACTTTAAATAGAGGTAGAGGTAGCTAGGAGAGTCCAAATGAGGTGCGGTTTTCGGCCACACGATCGTGATCGAACGCTCCAGATGATGGAGCAGGTTTAGGTGGGTTTTGGGCCAAATTGGAGGGGTGTTGGGCTGCAACACACATGAGGCTGTTTTGGTCCCTCGGTTATCCGTTGGAGTATCAAACGAAGTCCAAATGGTACGAAACTTGACAGGCGGTCTACCGGTAGTAAACCAATGCCGCTTGGCAAGTCTCGGTCAAATCCGGAAATGTTTAATCCCCACACATGAAAGAAAGGTAGAAATGACCACCGGAGGAGAACGAAGTGCCGGAACGCAAAACGGACAACGGGGAAAATGCTCGAATGCATGAGATGAACACCTATGCAAATGCAATGCACATGATGACATGATATGAGATGCATGACAATGACAACAACACACGGAGACAAAAACCCGAACCCAAGAAAATAAAATAACTTAACGCCGAAATGGCAAGAGTTGGAGTACAAATTGGGAAAGTTACATCCGGGGTGTTACAAAGAACCCCGCACTGGGACACAAAGATCCCGAGAAGCTTGCCGGACGGGACGCCGAAGACACACTTCCCAGGGTTCAATTTGAGGTTGATCTTGCGCAGGTTCCCGAATGTTTCCTTCAGATCTTGCACAAGCGTTACTTTGTCCTTGGTTTTGACCACTATGTCATCCATATAAGCTTCCATATTTCTATGTAGCTGGGGCTCAAAACCAATTTGGACTGCTCTTGCAAAGGTTGAGCCAGCACTTTTCAACCCGAAAGGCATCCGTAAAAACCAATACGTACCACACAGGGTGATGAATGCCGTCTTTTCCTTGTCTTCCTTTGTCATGAAGATCTGGTGGTATCTTGAGTAGGCATCGAGGAACGATAAGAGGTCACACCCAGCCGTGGAGTCAACAATCTGGTCAATGCGCGACAACGGGAAAGGGTCCTTTGGACAGGACTTATTGATGTCTGTGTAGTCAATACACAGCCTCCATTTCCCATTTTCCTTGCGCACCACTACCGGATTGGCCAACCACGTCGATGGAGTACTCCCCTCACCAAGCCTGCCACCTCTAGCTTTCTGATTTCCTCCATCATGAACTCTTGCCTCTCCAGAGCTTGCTTCCTGACCTTCTGCTTGACGGGCCGTGTGTGAGGACAGACAGCAAGGTGGTGCTCGATCACCTCCCTGGGAACGCCGGGGATGTCGGAGGCTTGCCATGCAAACACATCGACATTCGCCCGCAGGAAGGTGACGAGCTCGCTTTCCTATTTGCCGTCGAGGGTGGAGCTTATGGTGAAAGCTCCTCCCATGCCGTCCTCCTTGACGGGTACTTTCTTGGTCTCTGGTGGAGTAGCCCTGGACTTCTTGCTCTTATCGGCGGAGCTCTCTGGCACGTTCGCAATGGAAGCGCGACACCCCGAAGAGGTGCGCTTGCTGGAGTGGGTGCGAGGGGTCTCGCCGGTCTTATTCTCCTCTGGGGCTCCGTCGATAGGAGCAGGTGCCTTAGCGGCAGCTGCTGCAACTGCTTCCCGGTAGAGCTGGTCGGCGCAGATCAGTGCGTCTTTCTTGTTAGAGGGGACGGTGATGATGTTCATCGGCCCGGGCATCTTTAGCATGTTATAGGTGTAGTGTGAAGCCGCCATGAACTTGGCTAGCGCCGGGCGGCCGAGGATCCCGTTGTAAGGCAAGGGGATCTCAGTTACGTTGAAAACTATCCTCTCCGTCCTGTGGTTCAACTCGCCTCCGAATGTCACCGGCAGCGTGATCTTCCCTTTTGGCTGGCTCCTCCCCGGGTTAACCCCTTGGAATCTACCCGTCTCCTCGAGGTCTCCATCAGGGATCTGTAGCCTTCTGACCATAACGGGCGAGATCAAGTTCAGGCCGGCCCTGCCGTCAACCAGCATCTTTGTCACCTTGAGGTTGCGGATTGATGGTGAAACCAACAACGGCAGGCACCCGACCGCAGTAGTGCGTTCAGGGTGGTCCTCGGTGTCGAAGATGATGGGCGTGCTGGACCATTTCAGCGGCTTCCGTGCGTCAAACGATGGCTCCATCGCGGTGATCTCACGCGCCCACTGCTTGAGTTGGCGGTGGGATGTATGCAGCGAGGCGCCACCATCGACGCACATGGCCTTTGTGGCTTTCTGGAACTCATGGTTGCTGGACTCGTCGTCCTCGTCATGATCATCATCTTCCTGCGTCTTGTCACGGCCCCGGGCGGGCCTCTCTTGCTCATTATCTTTGCCGCGGCGGCCTCCTTGTCCGCCATGTTTCTTGCCAGATCCCTCGGTACCATCTGGGCCCTTCTCCTTGTCCCACTGCTCATACTCGACTTTCTGCTTCTCGGCGAGCAGCTCTACCTGCCGGCAGTTTTGGAGATCGTGGCCCTTGGTGCGGTGGATCTTGCAGTACTGCTTGTCGGAGCCTCCTGGCTTGCCGGCAGATGCCAAGGCCCGGCAAGCGTCACACCCGGCAACCTCCTTGCCGGGGTCGCTTGCCTTGGTCTTCTTGGTGGTGCTGGTGTCGTCGGATCCCTCGACGGCAAGCACGGCCTTGATCTTGCGCTTCCTGTTATGGCGTCGGCCTTTCTTTGCTGGGGTGGCGGTATCGCCAGTGGAGTCGGTTTCCGCACCGGCATCTTCGCCGGGGTACTTCCTTCCCTCCTCGGCACGAGCGCACCGATCGACCAGAACATAGAGCTCAGCCACATCCTTAACCTTGTTCATCGCTAGTTCTTCACGCATCTTGCGATTGCGCACGTTCTGGTGGAATGCACTGATCATGGCAGCGGGATGAACATCGGGGATGTTGTACTGCAGCCGGCTGAACCTTTGGATGTACTTGCGCAGGTTTTCTCCTTCCTTCTACGGGATGATGTGTAAGTCACTCGCCTGGCCATGAGCTTGGTGACCTCCGGTAAAGGCGCCAACAAACTCATGGCACAGATCCGCCGAAGAAGAGATGGAATCCACCGGCAAGTGCATCAACCATGACATAACATTAGGCCTGAGTGCCAACGGGGAGTTGTTGGTAAGCACCTTATTGTTGCGGGCCCCAGCAGCTTGCATCGCGATGGTGTAGATGTTGAGGAACTCTGCTGGGCGGGTATTGCCATTTTACTTCTCGCCAACGTGGGAGGGCCACTTGAACTGCCGCAGCTCACGGGTGAAAGCCGGACAACCCACCTCGTAAGGTAGGCCACTGTAGCCTCCCGACGCTGGGTGGTCCGTAGCGGGCCCTGCCCGCCTGTCCAACTGGTGGCACACGTCACGTCGGTGCTCAATCGTAGTTCGAGCGTCCTCATGAGCCTGCTCCCGAAGGACCTGGCACTGATCGCGGTTGGTTCGCCGGTCGGACGACGCGATGGAGATATCATCGCGAGTGTCGCCGCGATGGGCCGATGCCCGGGGCGGTCGGGATGGAGGCGGGGAATACACCATGGCCTCGTCGCTTCCAGCGTGGCCTCCGCTAGCACGTGGCAGCCCAGCGGAGCAACGGCCGACGGGTTCCACCGGCCGCAGCCCATCGTTGTTGGCGATGCCGACGAGGCTCCAGACGGTGGCCCTCCATTCATCAAGCTTCTCCGCGGCGGGAGGAAAATCGAGGAGCAGATGTGCGCGCGCTAGGGCTTCCGCTGGCGTGGGTGGCAGCGAAAGTTGGGTGGACCGCGATGCGCCTCGACTCCTAACCATGTTAGAAGGAGCTGCGTCATGGCTCTGCAGCCGTTCGCCACCTCCATTAGCACCTCGGTGCGCATGCTGGCCCTCCTCTTCATGTGATGGACGCGCGGGGCTCTTCCCAGGGCGGCGCGCAGGGTCACCGGCAGGGTGACACTGCTCATCACGCACAACCTGAGAGGAGCGCGCCGTGGGCGCCGGTGTTGGTGTCTTAGAGGTCGCCATGCCACCGCCTAGCGGGACGGCGGCGCCCCTGAAGGGCCCCGCGCCGCCTGCGGGGGGGGCCCGACTCCGTCTCTGGAGCCCGCGACTAGTGGCTCGTCGCCTGGCGTGCGTACGGCGCCGCTCGCCGGGCCTGAACCGCCAGGGTGATGTGGATGTTCGCAGGCCGCGCCACGGGTTCTCTCCACTACCAACTCGCTACTGGTCCGCACCGGTGTCGGCGACTTGGCCCCGGATGAACCGATCGCCGTGGTCGCCTTCTTCTTAGGAGCCATGACGATGAAGAACAGCTAGGCCAACTGCCATACTAGATTCTCACAATAGTGCCCCCTACCTGGCATGCTAAAGATGTCGCTGGGAAACGACACCTATGGGATCACTGGAATCCCTTCTGCGGTTGCGGGGCGTGGGGATCGTGAGAAGAGCGGGACTAACGGACGACATAAGGGGGGACTTACCCAGGTTCGGGCCGCAAAGATGCGTAAAACCCTACGATCCTACTTTGGTGGATGTATTAGTGTTCTTGAGCTGTCGAACTAGCTCTGGGTGCTGTGGGGTTTAAAAGAGCCGAATCCCCTCTCTATGTGCCATGGGCCTCCTCTTATAGGCGAAAGGGGCTGCCACAATGGCACACAGGAGGTGGAAAGTGCTACATCATTGCGAGGTTATCGCTAGTATTACAGGACAAGACACATTTGATGTGAGGCTTAGGTGTCCCTTCGCTTTATCAGTGACGGGGGCGAGGCCCGTCCCGTCTGTCGCCGCTCCCTTTCTCTTCGATACGCGCCCTGGCCAGCGATGCATGCGGTGCCATGTAGGCAGGCAGGCAGCTGAGGTGGCGCGGTGGTGGAGCCTCCACGAATGATTGCATGCTGCCATGCAGGTGCCTGCCCGGCTGGTTGGGTCGGCAGCTGCATACGAACGGCGGTGAAGACTTGGTTGGCGCGGGCCTGGCGGTGGCCCTGCCGGTGCGCTCGGCGAGGGCCTTGTCGGGTGGCCCGACAAGGGTCTGGCCGGGTGACCCGGCAAGGGTCGTGCCATGGCGCGCTGATTTCCCCGGCAAGGATCTTGCCAGGGGTCTCGTGGGTTTCTTCGGTGCGGATGATTGCCTTCCTATCCTCATCTGATCTCATCTATCATTTGTCTTCACAAAGATCTGCATGCCACCATAGAGGTGCCTCCCGAGCCTTGTCTCAACGCGTTTGTTTAGCGTTGGTGGGCTCAAGGGTGGCTCACTTTGGCTGGCGCGGGCGAGCTGCCCCAGCAAGGGTCTTGCCGGGGCTGCTGAGGCCGCTCCGGCAAGGGCCCTTGCCGGGGGAACCTACTACGCCTATCTGATCTTTGTGGCCTTGGGTCTTGTTGTTGCTTCGTTTGTCTTGTGGCTTCGGCTTTTCTCTGGCTTCCCTTTCCTGCCGTGTCTGTGCGTGGCCGTGGCGGGAGGCTCTGGCTGCCCGTGCAAAAGTAAAGGGGTCAAAAGTAGAGCCCCTACTTTTGTACATCGACAATATGTTTCTCGTTTATGGAGGTGACAAGGAGCTCGTCGTAAATGGTTACGCCGATGCAAGCTTTGACACTGATCCGGATGACTCTAAGTCACAAACCGGATATGTATTTATATTGAATGGAGGAGCTATAAGTTGGTGTAGTTCCAAACAGAGCATCGTGGCGGGATCTACGTGTGAAGTGGAGTAGATAGCTGCTTCGGAAGCAGCAAATGAAGGTGTCTGGATGAAGGAGTTCATATCCGATCTAGGTGTCTTACCTAGTGCATCGGGTCCAAT
The DNA here is from genome assembly GCF_003073215.2 of Triticum urartu. Classification (NCBI taxonomy): domain Eukaryota; kingdom Viridiplantae; phylum Streptophyta; class Magnoliopsida; order Poales; family Poaceae; genus Triticum; species Triticum urartu. The sequence goes on from NC_053027.1 coordinate 177,571,010, forward strand.
GAAAATATTTTGTGACAATACTGGTGCAAATGTCTTGGCAAAGGAATCCAGATTTCACAAGAGAACAAAGCACATCAAGAGACGCTTCAATTCCATCCTCGATCAAGTCAAGGAGGGAGACATAGGGATTTGCAAAATGCATACGGATCTGAATGTTGCAGACCCGTTGACTAAGCCTCTCTCACGAGCAAAACATGATCAGCACCAAGACTCCATGGGTGTTAGAATCATTACTATGTAATCTAGATTATTGACTCTAGCGCAAGTGGGAGACTGAAGGAAATATGCCCTAGAGGCAATAATAAAGTTATTACTTATATTTCCTTATATCATGATAAATGTTTATTATTCATGCTAGAATTGTATTAACCGGAAACTTAGTAGATGTGTGAATACATGGACAAATAGAGTGTCCCTTGTATGCCTGTACTAGACTAGCTCGTTAATCAAAGATGGTCAAGTTTCCTAGCCATAGACATGTGTTGTCATTTGATGAACGGGATCACATCATTAGAGAAGGATGTGATGGACCCATCCGTTAGCTTAGCACTATGATCATTTAGTTTATTGCTATTGCTTTCATCATGACTTATACATGTTCCTATGAATATGAGATTATGCAACTCCCGAATACTGCAGGAACAGTTAGTGTGCTATCAAACTTCACAACATAACTGAGTGATTATAAAGATGCTCTACAAGTGTCTCCGATGGTGTTTGTTGAGTTGGCATAGATCGAGATTAGGATTTGTCACTCCAATTGTCAGAGAGGTATCTCTGGGCCCTCTCAGTAATGCACATCACTATAAGTCTTGCAAACACTGTGACTAGTGAGTTGGTTATGGGATGATGCATTACGGAATGAGTAAATAAACTTGCCAGTAATGAGATTGAACTAGGTATCATGATACCGACGATCGAATCTCGGGCAAGTAACATACCGATGACAAAGGGAACAACGTATGTTGTTATAAGGTTTGACCGATAAAGATCTTTGTAGAATATGTAGGAACCAATATGAGCATCCAGGTTCCGCTATTGGTTATTGACCGGAGATGTGTCTCGGTCATGTCTACATAGTTCTCGAACCCGTAGTATCCACACGCTTAACGTTCGATGATGATTTGTATTACGAGTTATGTGATTTGATGACCAAAGATTGTTCGGAGTCCCAAATGAGATCACGGAAATGATGAGGAGTCTTGGAATGGTCAAGACATAAATATTGATATATTGGACTATGTTATTTGGACACCGGATGAGTTCCGGGAGGTACCGGATAATTTTCGGAGTGCCAGAGGGTTATCGGAACCCCCCGGGGGAACTAATGGGCCTTGATGGGCCTTAGTGGGAAGAGAGGAAGGGCCACAAGGGGTTGGCCGAGCACCCCCTCCCCCCTTGGGTCCGAATTGGATTAGGGGAAGGGGGCGGCGCCCCCCCCCTTTCCTTCCTTTCCCCCTCTTCCTTCCTTCTTCCCCCTTTCCTCTTGGTCGAATCCTACTACGACTTGGAGTCCTAGCAGGACTCCCTCCTCCTGGCGCGCCCTACAGGGCCGGCCGGCCTTCCCCTCCCCTCCTTTATATACGGGGGCAGGGGGGCACCCCAGAACACACAAGTTGATCTTTTAGCTGTGTGCGGTGCCCCCCTCCACAGTTACACACCTCGGTCATATCATCGTAGTGGTTAGGCGAAGCCCTGCGCCGATAACTTCATCATCACCGTCACCACGCTGTTTTGCTGACGGAACTCTCCCTCGGCCTCAATTGGATCAAGAGTTCGAGGGACATCACCAAGCTGAACGTGTGCTGATCGCGGAGGTGCCGTGCGTTCGGTACTTGGATCAGTTGGATCGTGAAGACATTCGACTACATCAACCGCGTTACTAAACACTTCCACTTTCGGTCTACGAGGGTACATAGACACACCGTCCCGCTTGTTGCTATGCTTCTCCTAGATAGATCTTGCGTGATCATAGGCAATTTTTTTGAAATACTATGTTCCCCAACAGTACAATAGTGATGCAGAAGTGGATCACTGGATAGCGGTCAAAATCATCCTTAGTTACCTAAGAGAACTAAGGAAATATTTCTCGGTTATGGAGGTAATAAAGAGTTCATCATAAATAGTTACATCGATGCAAGATTTGACACCGATCTGGATGACTCTGAGTCTCAATCTGGATACATATTGAAAGTGGGAGCAATTAGCTAGTGTAGCTCCATGCAGAGCATTGTAGACATAGAAATTTGCAAAATACATACGGATCTAAATATGGCAGACCCATTGACTAAACCTCTCTCACAAGCAAAACATGATCACACCTTAGAACTCATTGGGTGTTGATCACATGGCAATGTGAACTAGATTATTGACTCTAGTAAACTCTTTAGGTGTTAGTCACATGGCGATGTGAACTATGGGTGTTAATCACTGTTGAAAAGAAACAGGAGAGAGGGAGATAGAGAAGTAAAAGTGAATAGTTGTTGTCATTGATGATGGCATTTACACACACACACACACACACATATATATATATAACCCCTGAAGGGATGCAACTAAAGGGATGTGAGGCAACTGCCTCGGTTAGGAAAAGCTGGGATTAATAGGATTAATTAAATCCTAAGACTCCCCCTAATCCATGCTTGTTAGTGTAGGTATCATCATCTTGATAAAGCTCCTCCAAAAACCCTGTGGAAAAAATATGAGGAGATAGGTGTTTGATATTTTACTAAAACTCCTTCAAACCTAGTGGGAAAATAAGGAGAAAATGATGCAACATATAATGGTTATTGTCTCTTTTAACTCAGTATGAGAAAACTCATAGAGTTTAGAAGACAATAAATATGTCACATATACTTTCTTAAAAAATCTGGTGGGGAAAATAGAAAATATGACATATGGCCTTGTGTTGATATTACCACATTAAAAACCTTTATGAGAACCTATAAAGTAAACTCATGAAGGAAAAAATAGTATAATATGATGCTTTTAATAGGAACAATTCAGGAAGATACTCTCCCTGATTCTTGCATATTCCGAAGTCGTCATATACCAATTCCATGAACACATTTCTGGAACATAGAAGTTGGTAGAGACTTGGTGAACAAATCAGTCGCATGATTTGACTTGCAAGATATGCAACATAGTTATATTTCTTATTATCTAACTTGTTTGAATCCAGGTAACACAAGAAACATTATCGTTGAGATAATGGTTGGTGGATGTAGCCATGAGGTCTGTTTCAAAGACTCTTCATGAGAGGGCTACCACACCTAGTAGGAACACTAAGCTTGTCTACAATCTGACATACTAGGGATCTAATCGATGTATCCAATGATATCGGTGTTCACATTTCTGTGAAACTGAAAAACCAGGACAAGATATTTCATGCCTTGGAGATATCAAAAGATATTCTTGAGTACCAACTAATTGTGTTTGGTGGATCCAATGGCATTATGGAACGTTGAGTCCCAATATCTCATTTCCATCATCTCTTGGTCTAAATGGATCTTTCTCTACGTCTAGAGAATGAACTACCACGAGAGTTATCGATGGATAAGATTTGTCCACAATGAATTTCTCCAATATATTATGGATATAGACAACATAGTATACCATAATGTATGAATGAAGGTGCTCAATTTGTAGTAACGAGCGGTATTTTGGTTTACCCAAATCATTCATCTTAAACTCCGTCATTTAGATGATTACATGTGTCGTCATTGCAGACACACAAACATGGATAATCATCATTATAGGAGTAATCCTTGTGAATAAGGAACTCACTACTTCGGTTGTGCCAAATGTACAGACAATAATAATAAGTCATATGGTGACTTACTGATTTTACACAATGTATGTTGCATTTTGTATTTCGATTCAAAATTGAGATTCCATCAGGAATCAATCATATATGTCTGAATCTAGTGATCCACATGGATATGTAATCACTACATCTATCAACTGCAGAGATAGATGATTTTGTACCGCCAATGATATAATTTATCGGAAAAAGATTCCACCTCTGGAGAATAGTTGGGTATCTGCGTGAACCCTTGTGCTACAATACTTGCTCTATGTTTCACCACCTCATTGTTCTCAATTATGTTTATAGAAGAAAACTAGTGTAGGTATTGCTTATGAATACCTTCCCATTATTGAGCAAGATTATTTCTACTTAGATTATACCCTTTGCTTGAGTTCAGTCTGAGTGTTATTCACACTTTGCCACGGCCATGGTCTTTTGGATCTGAATCATTTGAAAGGTTTTTGCAATCTAGTTGAGAAATATATGTCGACAATTGTAGACTTCCGGTTATATGTTTATCCAGAATCTATATATCAACATAGAGTTGATGGAAATATCGTTATCCATGGTGACTACTCGCGATTTCCCAATGCGGTTGAGTCGGGTATTCTGATGTCCCGGTCATTGTGTGCATATGACCTGGGTTGGTGGAGGTTTCCCGTCCACTAGGTGTATACTACCCATTAGGTGTCGGTCAACATGAAGTTGACTTGCATTTATTGATTCACAAGCCTTGATATCCTTGCTTGCGAGAAGCTGAATCCTGATGTATTTCTGCCATACATCTCCCCTTGTTGCATTGAACGCGGAGTGGAGTGGATTTTACTGGTACCTCCACTCTTTCAGGCGTACTTTTGCAGGATTGTAGGATTGTGTGACACCTTTATAGTCAGTAAATGAATCTGGCAGGTCATTGGGAATGTGTTACAAATCTTCTGAAAGCATGGTTCAGATCTTTGAGTACGTGGATTCGAGGCAAAAATGTGTTGAACATTCCACTAATTTCCTGGCATTCTTTATGGTACTTGAAATCTCCCCCTAATGTCTGATGTTCCTCATTGAATCAAGATACTAGCCTTGAATAACTCCCCATGCGAGGGGCTTGAGGTATTGACGGAAATACAGTTATTCCTCACATAGATCCCAACTATATGTTGAGGGGCCAATGATGTATGCCCGGTGGTGATATCGGTATGCAATCGAATTAGTGCGGATAGGAAATACTTCATAGATATCCACATATCAAAGATAGAGGGGAATAATATTATGCAGTTATGTCACGAGCATGTAAAACTGCATGACTCCAACATAAAGTTGGTAAGTTGCAATTCCAAAGTAAAGATAATGCAATCAGCTTAACTCTTTGGATAGGATTCTACCAAACCATTTTGAGTCTAGACATTAGGATAAATTGCTAAACTTAAATTCAAGGGCATAGAGAAGGCACTCAAGGAGAATTCTGCAATGTTATCCATTTGATTTGCTTGAAACCTATGTCAGGATAATGAGCCAATGGTTTCGTGTGAATAAAACACACACTTAAGACCATCATGTAGATATGTCTTTTAGAACCATGGAATACCTGAATAGTCTAGTCAATGGATGGGAAGAGCCACTTACCTCAACTTGATGCATTCAAGGAGTTTGAGTGGTTCAGCGTAGACTTTAAGGTGTGTGAGCCTTAAAATTAGCTTCCCTGTGTCACTTGTAGTGCACATAAAATCCAAATGTTATTAGAATTTAGCATCATAATAATCATAAACTATTGGAATTGCTGATAGTTTAGGTTTCATCCCAATGTCTCGATGACCAAGGCGAGTATGCCAAGTTTGTCATGTACAAGACACTCTGGAAAACTATCTCATATACAACATGTGCCACGGGTTGTGTCGTATCACTACTAGGGAAAAGCCTAGCAGTAGCGCGGGTTTTTAGCCTACCAGTAGCGCGGGTGGCAGCGCTACTAGTACGACGCTACAACTAAAGTTTAGCAGTAGCATGGGTTTACCCGCGCTACTGCTATATCCACTTAGTAGTAGCGCTTCCTAGAAAGGGCGCTACTGGTAATTACTAGTAGCGCTTCTCGCAGCCCACGCTACCACTATCATTCTGTATTATATTTCTTTTTTATTTCATGTTGTATTCATACACCTTTATGCAAGTTTTCATATAGAAGCAATTTAGAGATTGTTTTTACATCATAATGAGTTACTACATCACTGCGCGAAAGAACCGTGGACTAGTTTCAAGTGGATGGACATCCACTTGAAACTAATCCGCGGTTATTTCACCCAATGATATAATAAATATCATCATCATCATATCATTAACAACTTATCATCATAATACATCATTGTCATATAACACCTCCTCATGATCATCATTTTCATCAATGAGACATCATATAGCAAGTTGGTCACTAGTCATAATCACAACTCCTCCTCATCATCATCAACTCTAACACATTGTACCACATAATAACACGTTGTACCTAGGACCTACTTCTATCTCATACGACCTACTACCTTCTCTTAGGTAAAATAGCATAAAACAAGATAGGCCCTGACTCTCAATTCTGGAGAATGGAGATTATCATGTCTCCAATTCTTGCCCTTCGCACAATGTTGCTTCCAAGTAGCTCCCTATAATTGACCATACTTTTTTTCCAATCTTTGAATGTCATGTCTTGATCGGTTTTAGAAATCCGATATGGACATGAGTGATTCATAGGATGACCTGGCCGTATGTTCAAAACATCAAGGCGACCTTTCTGAAACATCAGATGAGGCACACAATCCTTCGAGATTTTCTGTTGAAAAACATAGTAATAACTTCGTAGTTAGCAATGTAGTTCTGTTTTAGAAGAATTTATGCAAAAGATGCACGGATGTCGTAATAGTAAAAAATCTTACCATGGCATCTCCATGGATGTTACCATAGTTCACACGTGCACTAGTGGTACGTATTAACCATAATGTGGAGTAGTTTGATAATACATAATGTAATTCTCAAGATTACTAATAAATGAGATCAGATGATTTTTCTCCTCATAAGTTAATTCTGAGCCATTAGTGTAGTAGGTTCTGTCTACCATCTTCCGCACATTCTTTGAAGAATGAAAATAAGCTGTCAATGGAAATAAGTTGTCAACTATTTTGAAATAAACAATATAAATTACTTAATAACTATGTTTGAGAAACTCAGATAGCGGTAGAATTGGAAGCGTATCAACAAGGACCCAAATGTCCATATTGTCTTGGGCGATGTCAGGATCACCAAGATTCATGGTGACAAGCATACCCTCATGGAAATCATACATCTTGCAAAGTGCTTCCCAATTCGGGCAACCAAAATGGTTTATGCTCTCAGAATTGTACAGATTTACTTCAAAATCCATACCATGATGGGTCCTTAGGTGAATTTTCTTTGTTTCCATACTTTCATGATCTTCAAAATCCATCCTCTCCAAGACATAGCATCTTGCATGGCATGGGATAAGCTAGTCAAATTGTAAAAGATGAAAATTACATGTTGAAGTAGTTGAAGTCATGCTTAATTACGAAACAAACACTTGTCGTCGTTGCGTACCATTTCAACATCGAAGGTCTCCAAGTGCTGACCTTCATCCAAGTGAGGCTTGTTGCATAGACCTCAGTCATCGTTGCACCAGTCGCACTCCCCCGGGACACTTTCATCGTCCGATGATGACATTTCCCATGTTCATAATTCAAAGATTAAACTTGTACAATTAAATATATGTACTACAAAAACTAAATTAGATCATTATTAATCATCACGGGTTGACTATCAGTCTGCCGAGTCTTTTCTTGAAAACTCTCAGCTCACGTGGTGTGTATATTCGACCGTCGGTGATGGTAGCTCCTCCCTTCATCCCCAAGTGCATTACATCAAAATGTCTAGCACACGGGAACGAAGGAGAAGCGACCCCCATGACAACAGTCGGGATTCTTCGTCCTCTCATATATAGTGGAGACTCTCCCTCACTGATTCCTCTCTAACATTTGCTACCGTCGGTGATGGTCGTTACTCCTCCTTCCCCTAGTGCATAACAAAGGTGTAGCATAAGGAGAAGAAGGAGAAACGACCCCCACGACAACAGTTGGGATTCTTTGTCCCCTCTCATATATGGTGGACACACTCCCTCACTAATTTTTCGACCGTCGGTGATGATCGTTATTCCTCCTTCCCCTAGTGCATAACAAAGGTCTAGCACAAGGAGAAGAAGGAAAAACGACCCCCACGACAACAGTCGGGATTCTTCTTCTCTCATATATGGTGCGGACTTTCTCCCTCACTCATTTGTTGACTTTCATGTATGGAGCCTCGACAGACTTAAAGTCAACCCAAAATGTCATTTTATTATCTTTCTAGAAAATCTAGGCCACTCGATATTTCCTACATATTCTAGCACAAGTCATGCCAAAATCCACGGAAAAATCTGGCATGACCTTTGCTAAAAAAGGACATATCGAGCGCCTGAAATTTGCCAGAACGGGAATTAACTCTGGCAAAACATAGGCCACTCGTAGGTGTAACTTGCAAACATGGCCGGCCACTTGGCCAAGCACATATCCTATTTGAGCAACACAAGATATACATGTTTATATCTACATCATATGAGCATTCAAACTTGATGGTCATTGCATTTCAATTGTTGAAAATATGAACAAAAACATTTCAAAATATCTTATAGGACTCATATTGACATGGAGATATGGCTGGTCTCACCTCGAGGTCGGGGGGGGGGGGTCGGTGACGGGGACGACGACAGGGATGATGGAGGGGCTCCTTGATTTCTGTAAAAAAAACTATAAGCTATAAACTAATCAAATGCATACGCCTTGCATAGTGGGGTCCAATTTGAGCATTCAAAATAGGAGTAGTTCTCCAATTTGAGCATTCAATAAGAAAAACCAAATCATAAAATAAATAAGTATTCAAATTAGCATGCATTCAATAAGCAAAACTAAGTCATCTCTTGCGTCTGTACATCATCGAATATTATCACTAATACATCTCGAATAGTATCATACATATAACATCACTAATACAGCTAAAACCCTAGTGAACGACGGGTACTGGCGTGGACGGTGGACACCCAAAGAGAAGGAACCATCATAGGATCATAGCTCCAGTGAGATCCCTGAAGAACCTGCCAGGTATTGGAGAACCTTCCCTCCAAGGCAACCATGTAGCAACGGACGTGCTCATCCTCCTCGCTAACACGGTGACGTACCACCTCCGCGGGGTCCTCAAGCCTCCGCACCATCACTGGCCCACGCGACCGCCACCAAAGAAGGTTCGGGTCAACGACGGGCTAGCTCCTCACCAAGTTGCACCCCGGGAAGGTAGCACCTCCCAGTACCATCCCGCCGGATCCCAGTCCTGGACATGGCCCCTCTGATCAAGCAGGCGTCCTCCGCCGAGTCGACAACAAGGATGCGGGATAGGCATCGTCGACGTTGATGCGGGAATAATTGCTTTAACTAAAAAAATAACAACAAATGTGACATGTTCAAAATATGACATGTCCACTTCAAAACAAATCAACCTATAATACTGTTAAATACACCTAAAAATAAACTAGTTCTATTAATTTTCTTACTAAAAATAAACTAGTTCTATAGTAAAATTTTAATTAGATCATCAAATCTCATATACCTAAATTTTCTTACTAAACATAAACTAGTTCTATTAATTCAACTAGTTCAACTAAGCACTTACTATAAATAAAAATAAACTAATTCTTACTAAAAATAAACTATTTCACCTACTTCTATTAATTTCCTTACTAATTCTGTTAAACACTTACTAAAAAATAGTAAAAAATTACATTATACAAGAATAGTTTAAAAGAGTTTAGGAGGAGAGAGGAGGGAAGAGGGGACGCTCGATGGAGGAGGGAGGAGGGGGTGGCCTGAGGAGGAGGACGGAGGGGCCGGCCGGTGGAGGGGGGCGGCCGGAGAAGGAGGGCGGAGGGGGCAGCCAATGGAGGAGGGAGGAGGGGCGGCCGGTGGAGGAGGGAGGAGGGGGCGGCTGGAGGAGGAGGGAGGAGGGACTACCTCAGTGGAGGAGGAACGGCGGCGGCGGGTAACGGCGGTCGTTGGGGAATGACGGTCGTCGGGGAACGGCGGTGGCAGCGGACGATGGGGGCGCGGGGGAGAGAGTGAGTGAGAGGGAGTGAGGGGGGTCGTCGCCTGTGCGGGGAGGATAAGGTATGGTTAGTACCAGCGCGTGTCGAAGAAAAGCGCTAATACTACGGATCATAGCAATAGCGTGGGGTCGGGATAAGCGTTGCTGCTAAGTGGGGCTAGCCATATGCACCCACTTCAAACTTAGCAGCAGCGCGTTTCGCGAGAACGCGCTACTGCTAAAAGGATAACAGTAGCGCGTTCTACTGACACGCGCTACTACTAAGTAGCAGCAGCGCCTCATTTTAGCCAGCACTACTGCTAAGATTCTGTGTATAAGGTTTTCCCTAGTAGTGTATGTGTAGTACAATCCAGATGGTACACATAGAGTGTGCTTTACATATCCATTGCATATGGTAAAGAGAAGTTATTTCTCTTTGTTGTCATCATAAGTTTTGCTATGAAAACTATTTTGACGGATACCTTCTTAGTTTAGTAGGGTATGAGTTAAACCTGGGAAGCAATAAAGCATCCCGACATTACTCGAGTACCCGCAGAGATAGTAAATATGACTCGAGTTGAGCCAACAAATACCTCATCACTTCTAGAGATTTAAATACGTCCTTTCTCTCAATGAGAGTGGAAACATTGGACTTCCCTGAGTATAAAGTTTGTGGTGCATATGTCCAGAAGGCACATATCATTTTTCATCGGATTGACTCCCGTAGAAATCTATATATAGACATGAAGATTCTCAATATGAAAATCACTATCAGATATATAGAATACATACAAATATATTTGTATCAAAGTGCTCATACAATATATTGTTATATACAATATATGATGACAACAATACTTATGTTATTGTTACAACATCGTAAATGGACATTAATTATATTAACCACTCAAGAGATTGAAAGACTATTCATAGTCTCCAAACATGTCGGCTGAGGCATATTCAACCATCACATTCTCCGTGCCCATAGTGTCGGATTACGGGTTCCGGAAAACCCTTGAGGTTCGAACACTAGGGTGCGCACGAAGATATCTCTCTCTCCCTAGCTTGCTCGCACGACGATCTCAAGGCCTAGCTCGCCGAACCGAAAGAGAAAGAGACACAAGGGTTTATATTGGTTCGGGCCACCGTTGTGGTGTAATACCCTACTCCAGTGTGGTGTGGTGGATTGCCTTTTAGGCTGAGGATGAACAAGTACAAGGGATGAACAGCCTCCCTAGGAGAGGTGTTCTTGAGCTCGAGGAGATTGTGAGTTGTGAGGGAGTTCTGGATTAGGGGTTCCTCGGGCGACCGTCCTGTTGGACATGGGCCAGACTAATGGGTCGTGAAGATACAAGACCGAAGACTCTCTCCCGTGTCCGGATGGGATTCTCCTTTGCGTGGATGGCAAGCTTGGCATTTGGATATGTAGATTCCTTTCTCTGTAACCGACTTTGTACAACCCTTGTCCCCTCTATATAAACCGGAGGGTTTAGTCCGTAGAGGCAATGACAATCATATAGGCTAGACTTCTAGGGTTTTAGCCATCACGATCTCGTGGTAGATCAACTCTTGTAATACTCATATTCATCAAGATCAATCAAGAAGGAAGTAGGGTATGACCTCCCGAACCTGGGTAAACATCGTGTCCCCAGTCTCATGTTACCATCAACCTCAGACGCACACTTCGGGACCCCCTACCCCAGATCCGCCGGTTTTGACACCAACATTGGTGCTTTCATTGAGAGTTCCGCTATGACGCCGACGACAGGATTGATGGCTCGCCTTGTTATCAAGGACAGTATAACCTCCGGAGGAGCCCTGGCCCCAGGACAAACTCTTCAGCTGGGTGGCTTTACCTTGACCGCCCGTCCGGCCGTTAAGCCGACGATGACTTCCTGGGTCATCGAAAATCGCCTCTGTGTTGACTCCGAATACTCCAAACGGATGGATCCGACGAAGTTGTTGTCTTTAACGAACTCCTGGATTGCATGCCGCCTTGGGGGTCGCTACAGACTACGATCGGATTGGGCTTAAACCCGATTAGAGAGAAATCAAATCCCCACCGATCACCCATCAGATAGCGGTAGTAAAGGAGCAGAACAACAACTGTTCCTCTATATTGAGGGCGAACTAGTTCAGATTTTCGAGATCGAAGAACCGGATGCCTGTCTACAGAATGACACGCCCTGCCCTTCGAACCTACAATCGAACGACCGGCCTGAGAAATCAGTTGATATCCCGGAGCCCGAACTACTTAGCTCGGAAGTTTCTCAAACTCTGGATCCCAAATTGGGCTAGGGTTCGGACTTAGAGCCACCCACCCACCCAGATATACGCAATCTCACGTACATACGATAGAAGTCTCAAGATACAGTCCACCACTTTTGGGCCAGATTCCTCCTTGTCAAAGACAAGATTAAAGATTGCCGCGACGAAGATGCGATCTCAGTATTCTGCAACAGTTTCACGGATGAAGGAATCCTCAACGCCATCAACCGTCGTCACGTATTACACTTCGCTGACTTGGCAACCATAGTATAGAAGTACTGCGCAATGGAAAGCGGCTGGAAAACTCAGGCTGCTTGCTGGGAACTGCCGGTTCCCACTCAACCCCTCGTCCGGGCAAAAAGGATGCACCCTTGTGGGGCGCCTGACCCAATAGTAAATAAATCTAAGCCCATTACGGGGCGCGGAACCGTTCTGGAGGGATGGCTCGATAGGCCATGCAAAATACACACAACAATGGATACCATACCAACCCACAGCCTTAGAGCGTGTTGGATACTCCAGCAAGTGGCCAAGTGTGGTGAGGATATCCTCACCAAAAATACCCCAGAGCAACACCCCCCGGAAGATGACGACCTCAGAGTATTGACGGTCTTCGAGACTTTCGCTTCAAACAATAGGCGCAAAAGGGCACTCCGCAACCTCGCCAAAGTTTTCCAAGTCGCAGCAATAAACCACTGGAACAACATGGCAATAACGTTCAATGCCTGTGACAAAATGAAATTCAGGACAGTCCGAGCACCAGCCGCCTTGGTCCTCAGTCCAATCGTGGACGACTTTCGGCTCACCAAAGTACTCATGGACGGTGTTGGATTTCGGTTTCCGGCAGACCCTTGTGGTTCGAACTCTGGGGTGTGCGCGGAGATCACGCCCTCTACCTCTCCGCCTCACAAAGATCTAAGCTATCGAAAGAACAGCACAAGGGACACAAGGTTTATACTGGTTCGGGCCACCGATGTGGTGTAATACCCTACTCCAGTGTGTGGTGTGGTGGATTGCCTCTTGGGCTGATGATGAACAATACAAAGAAGAACAGCCTCGCGAGGGTCTATTCTTGGCTGGGACGATTAACTGCAAGGAGGAGCTCAGTCGCCCTTCTCTCTCTCTCTCTCTGTCTGTTGACTATGCCTTTCTAACTGATTGCCGAGTTGCTAGATGTCTCTACCCTGGGGGTGGCTAGTCCTATTTATAGGCAAAGGCCCTGGGCCTCTTCCCAAATATTGAGCGGGAAGGGCGCCAACAATTGGCCATTTTGAAGGGGAACATCTGGTACACTTATCCTGACTAAAGTTGGTCCTCGCCTGCCAAAGGCTCTGGTGGCGACGCTAGCTTGGGCTCCACAATGACTTCTTCCCTGCCTTTGGACTGGTCTTGGTCTTGTTGCACCGAAATGCGTGCCTTTTCTTGATGCTCTCACTTGCGCTTGCTCCCTTTGCACCAAAGAGGAAAGGAGCACACTGCGTGGGCCGGCGCCCGCCTAGCGCCCTTGGTCGTCATGGCTTGCGTCATGGGCACCTCGTGAGGTACCCCGCCTTGATCTCTCCGCCTCCTCGTGAGCCAACCTGATGAGGTCGCGCCTGAGGAAGCTCCGTGTCGTCTGCCCCGCGAGGCTTGGCCCCTCGCGAGGGTCTTGGGTCTGTGTTGATGAAGATGGGCCGCGCTGGGGCCCCTTTGAGCCACGCCGCAGGCCGCAGGCAGGCAAGTCTAGGGACCCCCGTTCCCAGAACGCCGACAGTAGCCCCCGGGCCCAAGGCGCGCCCGGGCTTGGCCGCGCAGAGAGGCGAAAGGGCAGGGGCGAAGCGCCGCGGGCCATAACAGCGTGCGGCCTTGGGCGCCACGTGGCGGTTGATTGGACGTGGGCACTTCAGCAACCGCGCAGGTTGATAAAGGAGTGGCATCCGCCCAGGCTTTGCTTTTTTTGCTTTCTTCGGTCGCTGCTCAGATCCCCTTTCTTGCGCTTCTCCTTCCTTCCTCCAAATCTCCAGATCTTCTTTGACCGCGTGACCTAGAAGCCATGGCGCCTCGCCAGTCCCCGGCCGGAGCTTGGTACTCGTCTGCCTTGGAGTCGCCAAATGTATCGGAGGCGAGCCTTGCCCGGTTGCGACGGATGGCGGCGGCGCAAGGCATCGACGGGGCGAAGGTATTCAAGGCCGGCTCCGCTACCCCTGAGGGCCGAGGGAGCACCTTTTATCCGCTCTTCGTAAGCTCCATTGCTGCTGGCTTGGTGCCTCCCTTCTCCGAGTTCTTCTTCTCTGTCCTCCGCCATTACAACTTACAGGCTCTGCATCTCCACCCCAACTCTGTCCTTCTCCTAGCAATCTTCGCCTATTACTGCGAGGCTCACGTAGGGGTGCAGCCCTCAGTGGCCTTGCTGCGCCACTACTTCTCCCTCCGGGTCTCTCGCGGTTCTCATTCCGTGTACGCGAGCTTCGTCGCGTACGGTGGCACTATTGCCATCTCGAAGCCCGGGAAAAGGATTGAGGGCTTCAGGAGCAAGTGGGTCTTGGCAGACGCTGGGCGCATCCACCCTCGGCTGATCTTGCCCATGGAGCTACCCACGAGCTCTAGTGATTGGAGTCGAGCGCAGTTCACGGACCCCCGCGCGAAGCTGGTGTTGGAGAAGATGGACGCGGATCTGAGGCCGGCCAGCATGGCGGCAGCGAAGCTGACCGGCGCGTCGCTGCTGAGGGAATTCCTGGAGCACCAGCTGGCTCCGCTTCTGCAGTACTCACCTCCGATGTGGAGGCCTCATCCAAGCCCCGCGACCTTGGGTGACGGAGATCTGGCTGCGGTCCTCCAATCTCTGGTCGGGGGCGAGGTGGCAAGGTTGGAGGGTGCTCCTACGCTCTTGTTCCTCCGCGACGACTAGGAGCAGGTGGTGGAGTCCATGCCCGTCTTCAACGGGGACGGGCCCGGGCCCGCGGAGGCTCCCGAGGGACCGGTGGACGTGTCCTCCGACGACTCCGGCGAAGAGGTGGACGGAGAGGAGCGGGAGAAGGGGCCTGACTCCGAAGCGACTGACGGAGAGTCAAGGGCTCCCCTCCCCCGGCGCAGGTCCCGCACCCTCCGCCTCTCCCCGAGCGATGACGACGAAGATGATGACGAGCAGGTCGGCGGGAGCTTGCCCCCGATCCCGAAGAAGGACAGGACCGGGCTGATCTCCCACGGGTCTGCCCCTGCCCCGAGGCGGTCTGCAGACGCGCCTTCTGCCTCCGAGGTTGACCCTTCCAGCCGGCTTTCAGGCTTCAAATTTGGCCGGAGGCTGCCTGAGCTTGCTGGCGACGACCCGTAAGTGCTTGACTCTTGTCCTTATTTCTTGTTCTGCTGCTGAGGCTTGACGTCTGCATTTCTTGGATAGGTTGGCGCCCTCGGCGAAGAAGCTGAAGGGGGCTCCTGAGGTTCCACCCGCGGCAGCGCCTCTGTCCGCGGAGGAAGGTGACCGCGACGCACGGGCTTCTCCTGCCCGGTCGTCCTCGCGAGGCCTGGCTGAGTTGGCTGGGGCGAGATCAGCCCCCATGGCCCAAGTGACTCCCAAGGCACCTTTGCCTGCTGCCGCCACCACAGCCGTCGGGGCGCAGCAGACTCCGCCTCAGGATGCTGTGGTCTTGCCGCCACCTTCTCCTCCTGCTCCACCGACTGCTGTCTCTCCGACTCCTCCCGCCGTTCTGGAGCGCGCTGCTGCTGAGCTGGATCGGCTGCGGCAGGATCTTCTTGGCGCTGACCCTCGTTTGGTGGCCGGGCGCTTGGAGCTGGCTTCAGGGTGGATTCGCTCCGACGCTTTGATTCGGGCGGCGCTGGTCCAGGCCTCAATGGCTTGTGATGAGGAGACGCAGGCCG
Source organism: Triticum urartu (assembly GCF_003073215.2). Taxonomy (NCBI): domain Eukaryota; kingdom Viridiplantae; phylum Streptophyta; class Magnoliopsida; order Poales; family Poaceae; genus Triticum; species Triticum urartu. Next base: position 177,587,094 of record NC_053027.1, read on the forward strand.
CCCTTGAGGCGAAGGCTGCTCGTGACGCAGCCCAGGGGGAGGCGGCCGACGTCCATGGCCGCTGCAAGGTGCTGGAGGACGAGCTGCAGGGCCTGCGGGACCAGCTCGCGAAAGAGGCCTGCCTTCGCCAAGAGCGAGAAGAGGGCGTGAAGACTCGCAAGGCGGCTGTCGAGGGCCGGGAGGCCAAGCTCAAGAAGCGCCGCGACTGCCTAGGCGCGCTGGAGAAGGAGCTGGAGGCGATGAAGATCGAGCTGGACGACAAGGCCCGTGTTCTTGCCAAGGACCGCGTGGCCTTCGCGGACATGGAGGAGAAGGCTCATTCTTCACTGAAGATGCTTTACGCCAGCGGCCTGGAGAGCCTGCTGGCTGGCGCCGAGGACGGCCCCACCTGGTTCGTGCTCTTGAGGATGTCGCCCTTGGCCTTGGCCCCACGGCCGAGGCCGAGGCGCGTGTCCTGTCTTCCGCAGCGCTGACGCGGGTCTTCACCCATATCTACCTTCGCGACCCCAACGTCGACCTTGACTGCCTGCTGGAGCCAGTGAGCGGCAAGCGTGCCGCTGCCAAGGCCGTGAAGGGTCGCGCGGAGGCTCTGCTGGGGAAGTTCCGGGCCTTCAGCACCAAGCCGAAGCAAGGCGCTACCGGCCCTGCTGCTCCATGAGGCGAAGCCACTCCGCGCTGCTCCACCGTCGACAAGTGGCTCCGCTGCAGCTCCTGTTCTGCTTTTAATTCCTGCACATGTATCATGCCTCGGGGAGGCGTTTAAACTTGCGTTTGGTATTGAGATAACAGTGTGGACTGTAATATTTGCTTTTAAATTCCTTGAAATTACGCTTTCCTTCCTACTTGCTTATGTTCTACGTCGGCAGAGCCTGGCCCCGTGCGTACCTCACCCAGCATTAGCCCCGACCGGAAACCAGGACGAGACCAAAGGAGTGAGGGGCTACGTGACAAGTTAGGCTCCTGATTCGTGATGCTCAGGAGTCCCCCTTGGCGCACGAACAGCAAGTAGGGAGGTGAGATGCGGGTGGATCTATCGTTCTACGTCTGCAGAGCCCGGCCCCGCGCGTACCTCACCCAGCATTAGCCTTTCGGAACTAAGGAGTGAGGGGCTACGTGACCAGTTAGGCTCTTGAGTCGTGATTCTCAAGAGTCCCCCTTGATGCGCGAACAGCGAATTGTAAGTGGATGTGCCATTCTACGTCTGCAGAGCCCAGCCCCGCGCGTACCTCACCCAGCATTAGCCCCGACCGGAAACCAGGACGGGACCAAAGGAGTGAGGGGCTACGTGACCAGTTAGGCTCCTGAGTCGCGATGCTTAGGAGTCCCCCTTGATGCTCAAATGGCCTTCGTACCTTGGCTCCGCTCGGGGAGAGACGCGCGACGAACCAGGCCCGGGGGGGCCTGGCTGGGTGGCGTGCGTCTGGGCGTGACCCAAGCACAGCCCCCGTGCCCAGCCCCCTCGCGCAGCACTCCCGAGGGGAGGCGTTGCGGTGAGGCTAGACACTGAGCTCTGGGCTCCCTGAGGTTGATGCGGCCCGGAGGCCACCCTCAGTTGTTTATCACCAGCGTGGAGCATAGCGCTTCCATATGTGTAGGGGCATAGCCGCTCCTCGGCATGGTGCTTCCACTGGTACGTGGGAGTGGGCTCCCCTCCGGGAGGAGCCCCCGGGGCGTGTACAGCCCCGCCCTGACACGTGGCTGGCACAGTAGGGCCTGGCGAGGTGTATCTGGGCACCCGTGAGCCAGCGCGGGACTCACGGGGCCCTACCTCTAGGCGGGTTGCGCCTGGCACTGGGCCTTATCTTGTGATGTGTTCCTGCAAGTTTGGTTAGATGCCGGCACTCTACGTCCTCGGGTCCCGGCCCTCGAGCTGGTCTCAACCGTCGCTGGTATGCCAGGTCGCGATGCCATGGACAAGGCCAGAGAGTGAGGGCTGGAGAGCCAATAAGAGCCCTGAGTCGCGATGCTCAGGTACCCCCCCCTTTAACGTGCAAGTGGTCGACATGGAGAAGAAAAGGTGCCATGAACCGGCAATGAATAATCAAGCATGGTGGAACGAACGCATAGCCATAGATAAACATAAAAGAGACACATGTCGCTGGGTCTGGCCCGAGCGGCTTGGGGATGATGCAGCCCGAGGGGCGCCCCCAACAGAGTAAGCTAACAACATGAAATAAAGGGGGATACATGCCGCAGGGACGGACCCACGTGGCCTGGGAATAATGCAGCCCTGGGGGGCGCTCCCAGCTTGGAATGAAACTTGAAAGATGTCACCTGATGACGTTGAGGACGAAGGAGTGTTGGTGTAGCAGACTCGGTGGGCTGCGGAAGCCGATCCTCACAAGCCCCCAGGCCCAGGGGCCTCGGGAGGCTCCGGAGGCGCTGGTGGCTCCTCGCAGACCATCTCCATCTCCGCCAAGGTTGCAGAACGTCTGGCCTCTTGAGCCTCCATGATGCCCCTCATGAGGCGCTGGTACGTGGCAGCCGCGTTCGGCAAGCCGTAAGGCATGAGAACGTAGCTGTGGGGTGGACCCTCGCAGCACCCCACTCGCGAGGGCCAGAGGCGCTCCAGCGAGGCGACTCGGTTGAGCCCTGGTACGTCGACGCAGACGCGCAGCCCACCATCCTCGCCTGGATGGGCCACAGCTGGTAGGCGGCGGCCGCCTCTCATGACTCTTGCTTCCTGCAGTTCTTGAATGGCCTTGTTGACGAACTCCTGAGGGTCTGACCCTCCTTGCCTTGCTCCTTCTTGAGGGGAACGTGCTTCGAAGCACGCCTCCACGTGGTGCCCAAGCGCCTCCCTCGTGACCTTAGCCAGGTCGGTGGCCCTCCAGGGGAGAGCCCCCGAGCCCTGCTTGGGGAGGGCGCCGGGCACGCTTTCCTATGCGATGGAAGGAGGTTCCCCCTGGGCAGGCGCGGGTCCTGAGGGGCCTGCCTCCTGAGGGTCTGAGCCTGGCGATGTCTTCTTCTTCTTGGGGGTGGTCTCGGGAAGCCTCCTGCTTCCGCGATCCGGGTCTTCCAGTGAAGCGGCCTGAAAAGCTCGTTCCAGGGAACACACCACATCCTTCCCTTCACAGGGCACAGTGATGACTCCGCCACTCCCTGGCATCTTGAGGAAGTTGTAGCCATGGTGAGTCACGGCCATGAACTTGGCCAACGCTGGGTAGCCGAGGATAGCGTTGTACGGCAGGCGAATGTGAGCGATGTCGAAGTCGATGAGTTCGGTGTGGTAGTTGTTGCGTGCCCCGAAGGTGACAGGGAGGCGGACCTGCCCGATTGGGACCGTGGAGCCGTCAGTAACTCCGGAGAAAGGCTTGGTTGGCTGAAACTGGTTGTAAGGCACTTGGAGATTGTTGAATGTTTCCACAGACAGGACGTTGAGCTCTGCCTCGCCATCGATGAGGGTCCTGGTGACCACCACGTTGCTGATGATTTGGGAACAGAGCATTGGGAGGACTCCGGCTGTGGCTGCACACTTGAGCTGATCCGCTGAGCTGAACGTGATGGCGCATGATGACCACCTGAGAGGGCGTGTGGCTTCGAGCTTGGGGAGGACTGCATTCACTTCACGGGCAAACTGCTTGAAGATGCGCTGGGAGGCTGGGGCTTGAGCTCCGCCCAGGATGCAGGCGATTGCGCGTGGCTCGTGGAAGCCCCCAGCCCCTTCATCCTGATGGCGGTCTTCGTTTCTTCTTGGCTGAGGTGGCAGCGGAGGGAGGCCTGCGTTGCCTTGTGGGCGGTCCTCGCGAGGCTGATCCCTCCAGTCCCCCTCGCGAGGCGGGTCTCACCAGCGATCCTCGCAAGGTTGATCGCGCGACCCTTGGCGCGGGCCGCGGTCTTCCCAGCATCCTGCATTTCTTCCTCCTCCTCGACCGTAGCCCTGGTCAACGCGGTCGGGGCGACGGCCGATCCTTCCTTCTCGCACGGCTCAGAGCTCTTGGCATTCGTTGGTGTTGTGGGTGGGGAGGTCGTGGTACACACAGTACCGACTGCCTTTGGAGGATTCGGGCTGTTCTCTGCCCTGCTTGGTGTCTGGTTCTGCCGCGAGCACGGCAGCCCCCTTGCGTTTCACATCCTTGGCCTTGGACTTCTTCTCTTCTGGGTCTGCGGCAGGCAGCTCGAGGAGGGAGAGACGCCCTTCCTCAGCCCTGGCACACTTGGTCGCCAAGTTGAACAGCTCCAAGGAAGTGCACAGGTCCTCATGCATCGCCAGCTCCTCCTTCATCTTGACGTCGCGCACGCCGTCGGAGAAGGCTGAGATGATGGCCTCCTCGGACACCTTGGGAATCTTGAGGCATGCATTGTTGAAGCGCTGAATGTACTTCTGCAGGGTCTCTCCAGGTTGTTGCTTGATGTAGCGCATGTCGCTCATGGCGGGTGGCCGGTCGCGGGTACCTTGGAAGTTGGCGATGAAGCGGGTGCGCATCTGGTCCCAGGAGGAGATCGTGCCGGGAGGCAGATTCAGGAGCCAGGTGCGGGCCCCGTCCTTGAGCGCCATGGGAAACCAGTTCGCCATGACCTTCTCGTCTCCGTTGGCAGCTTTGATGCCCAGCTCATAGAGCTGCAGGAACTCCACAGGGTCGGCCATGCCGTCGTAGCGAGGAGGCAGGTCTCGCTTGAACTTGCCGGGCCACGCGACGCTACGCAGTTCGGTGGTGTAGGCACGGCAGCCTGCTGTGGCCACGGGAGGCCTTGGGTGACGGAGATCTTGGTCTTGCGGGTCCCCATGCGCTGCAGCTGGGAGCAGCGCGGGGTCTTGACGTGCGGGAGAAGGAGCGTGGTCGCAACGCACCGGAGCAGGGAGCGCCCAGGCAGCTTCTTGCGGGCGAGGAACTTCTTGGCAGCTCTGCTCTTGACGCGCCGGCACCTGACGGAGCGGGTTCCGCCCAGGGGCCACGCGCCTTGGAGCCATGGCGTCTTCTTGATGAGGAGGCGGCTGGGGCGCCCCCGGAGCTTCGTTGCCCACGCGAGGCGGGGTGCGGCGCAGCGGGACGGATGGTGCAGGAGAGCCCCCTGCGGAGCGGACGAGCTAGGCGACGCGGTCGAGCCACTCTTTGTAGACGTCGTCGACGGGACGGTAGCGCAGGAGCTCGTTTGCTGCGATGAGCGCAGCTCGGGCCTCCAAGGGTGCGCGGAGCCCGCGGGACAAAGAACCAGCTGGGGTGAGCGAGGGAGTAGCGGTGCGGCCATCTTGCCGCACGGACGGATGTTGAGACGACGCTTGCTGCTCATTCCCCGCCAGGCCGGTGGTGGCGTTGACGGCGAGTGACGGGGAACGGTGAGGACGCCCGCCGACAGGAGCCGTCTGGGCGACACGGGAAGCGAGGGCGGCTCGGCGCTCGGCGCGGGCCCGGCGAGCGTCAGACATGGACGCGATGGTCGGAGGAGAACGGAGCGGTGGAAGGCGAATTCCGGCGCACCCCTACCTGGCGCGCCAAATGTCGGATTTCGGGTTCCGGCAGACCCTTGTGGTTCGAACTCTGGGGTGCGCGCGGAGATCACGCCCTCTACCTCTCTGCCTCACAAAGATCTAAGCTATCGAAAGAACAGCACAAGGGACACAAGGTTTATACTGGTTCGGGCCATCGATGTGGTGTAATACCCTACTCCAGTGTGTGGTGTGGTGGATTGCCTCTTGGGCTGATGATGATCAATACAAAGAAGAACAGCCTCGCGAGGGTCTATTCTTGGCTGGGACGATGAACTGCAAGGAGGAGCTCAGTCGCCCTTCTCTCTCTCTCTGTCTGTTGACTATGCCTTTCTAACTGATTGCCGGGTTGCTAGATGTCTCTACCCTGGGGGTGGCTAGTCCTATTTATAGGCAAAGGCCCTGGGCCTCTTCCCAAATATTGAGCGGGAAGGGCGCCAACAATTGGCCATTTTGAAGGGGAACATATGGTACACTTATCCTGACTAAAGTTGGTCCTCGCCTGCCAAAGGCTCTGGTGGCGACACCAGCTTGGTCTCCACAATGACTTCTTCCCTGCCTTTGGACTGGTCTTGGTCTCGTTGCACCGAAATGGGTGCCTTTGCTTGATGCTCTCGCCTGCGCTTGCTCCCTTTGCACCAAAGAGGAAAGGAGGACACTGCGCGGGCCGGCGCCCGCCTGGCGCCCTTGGTCGTCATGGCTTGCGTCATGGGCACCTCGTGAGGTACTCCGCCTTGATCTCTCCGTCTCCTCGTGAGCCAGCCTAATGAGGCCGCGCCTGAGGAAGCTCCATGTCGTCCGCCCCGCGAGGCTTGGCCCCTCGCGAGGGTCTTGGGTCTGTGTTGATGAAGATGGGCCGCGCTGGGCCCCCTTTGAGCCACGCCGCAGGCAGCAGGTAGGAAAGTCTGGGGACCCCCGTTCCCAGAACGCCGACAGACGGCGGGAGCGAACTAAACCTCATCTATGAGGACACACTCAATAAAATGGAAATAGACAGGAGCCACATCGAGAAAAGTAGCATGACCTTTCGAGGAATCATTCCCAGTCGGGAAGCGCGATGCGCGGGGAAAATCACACTCGACGTGGTATTCGGCACGCCAAAGAATTATCGGTCCGAAGAGATAACCTTCCAAGTGGCCCCTTTCAACAGTGGATATCATGCCCTATTGGGGCGAGATGCATTTACACGCTTCCAAGCTATACCTCATTATGGGTACATGAAGCTCAAGATGCTCGGGCCCAATGGTATTATCACTCTTGTAAGTGATCCGGACATAGCACTCCGCGCCGAAAATAAACCCGCATCCCTGGACCTCGAGGCATTATCTGAAGCCCTCGTGGCCGAAGAGTTAACCGCACCATGCTCCATGGAGGATAGGGACGACGTAATCCTGGACAAGCGGCCCAAATCGACCTCCTTTAAACCAATAGACGAAATAGTAAATTTCAAGTCTACCCGACGGACCCCAAGAAGACAGCATCCATCGGGGCACAACTGGACCCAACGGTTGACGCTGCGCTACGAGAGTTCCTGCGCGTGAACTGGGACATATTCTCCTGGCACCCTTCTGATATGCCAGGAATCCCATGCGGGTTGGACGAACACAGCCTCAATATATTGAAGGGATATAAACCAGTCAAGCAAACGCTGCGGCGCTTTTCTGAACCCAAACGCCAAACCAATGGGGAGGAACTAGCCAAGTTAATCGACGCCGGATTCATCAGAGAAATAAAACACCCGAACTGACTAGCAAACCTGGTGATCGTGCCAAAGAAGGACAAATCCTGGCGCCTGTTCGTCGATTTCAAGGACCTTAATAAGGCATGCCCTAAGGATCCCTTCCCCCTCCCCTGCATCGACCAGATTATTGATGCTACCGTAGGACATGACTCACTGTGTCTCCTCGACGCATTCTCCGGATACCATCAAATCAAAATGAAGGAGTCCGACCAAGCCGCAATGGCACTCATCACCCCATACGGGCCATTCTGCTTCAACACTATGCCCTTCGGGCTCAAAAACACCGGCGCCACCTACCAACGCGTGATTCAAACATGTCTGGAGAAACAGATCGGCAAGACAGTTGAAGCATATGTGGATGACGTCGTCGTCAAAACTAGGCACGTCGAGTCATTGATAGACGATCTACGTCTCACATTCGACAACCTCCGTAAATATGACATCAAGCTCAATCCAGAAAAGTGTATTTTCGGCATTCCCGCTGGAAAACTGCTGGGCTTCATCATTTCCTATAGAGGAATTGAGGCAAACCCAGCCAAAATCCGAGCTTTGTCACAATTGGCTATACCAACAGACCTTAAACAGGTCCAAAAACTAGCCAGATTTGTGGCAGCTTTAAGCCGCTTTATCTCCAGACTAGGAGAAAAAGCATTGCCACTTTATCGCCTTCTCCGACGCATCGACCAATTCAAGTTGACGGATGCGGCAACGGCCAGACTTGAAGAAATAAAGGCTCTGTTCGCGAGAAACCCAATCCTGGCCACGCCGAACGTCGGCGAACCCATGTTATTATACATATAGGCAACACACCAGGTGGTGAGTGCGGTGCTCGTTGCTGAGCGAGAGGAGGACGGACACAAATTCCCGCTTCAGAAGCCGGTATACTACATATCCATCGTCCTCACACCATGCAAATCCCGGTACTCTCATTACCAAAAGATGGCATACGCGGTCTTCATGGCATCCCAGAAGCTACGACACTACTTTCAAGAGTGCTTGATCACGGTGGCTTCCGAAGTACCACTCAATGACATAATAAGCAACCGCGATGCCACGGGCCAGATTGCTAAGTGGGCCATTGAGCTCCTTCCATTCGAAATAACATACAAAGCGCGTCGAGCCATTAAATCCCAAGTACTGGCTGACTTCGTCGCCGAATGGACAGAGGCCGAACTCCCTAAAGAGTACGGCACATATTCCAACTGGGTCATGCACTTCGATGGCTCCAAAATGCTGGCGGGCTTAGGAGCGGGCATTGTCTTAACGTCCCCCACTGGAGACACAGTTCAGTATGTACTCCAAATATTATACACGGACTCCAACAATGCAGCCGAATACGAGGCATTATTGCATGGTCTTCGGATGGCCGTCTCCATGGGCATACAACGCCTGGAGGTGCGCGGGGATTGAAACCTCGCAATATCCCAAATAAATGGAGATTTCAACGCCAAAGATTCGAAGATGGCGGCCTATCGTAACGCCGTTCTCAAAATGTCGGCTCGGTTCGAGGGACTCGAGTTCCATCATGTGGCTCGAGAAAGTAATCAAGCGGCAGATGTCCTTGCTCGTATTGGCGCCAAGCATGACCCCGTCCCGCCTAACATCTTTCTAGAAAGGCTCTTCAAGCCATCCATGGTGTGGCAAGGGGAGAGCGGCAATGTTGGGGATCATAGCAGAAATTTAAAATTTTCTTCGCATCACCAAGATCAATCTATGGAGTAATCTAGCAACGAGGGGAAGAGGAGTGCATCTACATACCCTTGTAGATCGCTAAGCGGAAGCGTTGCAAGAACGTGGATGAAGGAGTCATACTCGTAGCGATTCAGATCGAAGTTGATTCTGATCTAAGCGCCGAACAACGGCGCCTCCGCGTTCAACACACGTGCAGCCCGTGACGTCTCCCACGCCTTGATCCAGCAAGGAGAGAGGGAGAGGTTGGGGAAGACTCCGTCCAGCAGCAGCACGGCGGCGTGGTGGTGGTGGAGGAGCACGGAACTCCAGCAGGGCTTCGCCAAGCACTATGAGAGACGAGGAGGGAGAGGGGTAGGGCTGCGCCAACAGGAGAAGAACTCGTGTGTTGGGCTGCCCCTTTGCCTCCACTATATATAGGGGAAGAGGGAGGGCTGTTCTCCCACCTAGGGTTTCCACCCTAGGGGCGGCAGCAGCCCCAATCCCCATCTGGGGTGGCGGCCAAGTGGGGGGGAGAGGGAGGCGCACCAGGCATGGGCCATAGGGCCCATCTGCCCTTAGGGTTTGCCCCCTCTTCTCTCTAGGCGCATGGGCCTTGGTGGGGAGGCTCCCCATGCCATCTAGGGGCTGGTCCCTTCTCACACTTGGCCCATGTATGCCTTCGGGGCCCGTGGCCCCTCCCGGTGGACCCCCGGACCCCTCCGGTGGTCCTGGTACACTATCGGTGATGCCCGGAACACTTCCGGTGGCCAAAACCTCACTTCCTATATATTAATATTTACCTCCGGACCATTCTGGAACTCCTCGTGACGTCCGGGATCTCATCCGAGACTCCGAACAACATTCGGTAACTGCGTACATACTTTCCCTATAACCCTAGCGTCATCGAACCTTAAGTGTGTAGACCCTATGGGTTCGGGAGACATGTAGACATGACCGAGACAACTCTCCAGTCAATAACCAACAGCGGGATCTGGATACCCATGTTGGCTCCCACATGCTCCACGATGATCTTATCGGATGAAGCACGATGTCGAGGATTCAATCAATCCCGTATACAATTCCCTTTGTCCAGCGGTATTGTACTTGCCCGAGATTCGATCGTCGGTATCCTGATACCTTGTTCAATCTCGTTACCGGCAAGTCTCTTTACTCGTTTCGTAACACATCATCCCGTGATCAACTCCTTGGTCACATTGTGCACATTATGATGATGTCCTACCGAGTGGGCCCAGATATAGCTCTCCATCACACGGAGTGACAAATCCCAGTCTCGATTCGTGCCAACCCAACAGACACTTTTGGAGATACCTGTAGTGTACCTTTATAGCCACCCAGTTACGATGTGACGTTTGGTACACCCAAAGTATTCCTACAGTATCCGGGAGTTGCACAATCTCATGGTCTAAGGAAATGATACTTGACATTAGAAAAGCTTTAGCAGACGAACTATACGATCATGTCCTAGGCTTAGGATTGGGTCTTGTCCATCACATCATTCTCCTAATGATGTGATCCCGTCATCAACGACATCCAATGTCCATGGTCAGGAGACCGTAAGCATCTATCGATCAACGAGCTAGTCAACTAGAGGCTTACTAGGGACATGGTGTTGTCTATGTATCCACACATGTATCTGAGTTTCCTATCAATACAATTCTAGCATGGATAATAAACGATTATCATGGACAAGGAAATATAATAATAACCAATTTGTTATTGCCTCTAGGGCATATTTCCAACAGTCTCCCACTTGCACTATAGTCAATAATCTTGTTCACATCGCCATGTGATTAACACTCACTGGTCACATCCCCATGTGACCAACACCCAAAGAGTTTACTAGAGTCAATAATCTAGTTCACATTACCATGTGATCAACACTCAATGAGTTCTTGGTTTCATCATGTTATGCCTGTGAGAGAGGTTTTAGTCAACGGGTCTGCAACCTTTCAGATCCGTGTGTGCTTTACAAATCTCTATGTCATCTTGTAGATGCAGCTATCACGCTATACTTGGAGCCATTTCAAATTTTTGCTCCATTATACGTATCCGGTATCTCTATTCAGAGCTATCCGGATAGCTGTTAAGCTTGCATCGACGTAACTCTTTATGTTGAACTCTTTATCACCTCCATAACCGAGAAACATTTCCTTATTCCTCTAAGGATAATTTTGACCGCTATCTGGTGATCCACTCCTGGATCACCTTTCGTACCCTCTGGCCAGACATGGGGCAAGGCACACATCAGGTGTGGTACTCAGCATGGCATACCGTATAGAGCCTATGACAAAAACATAGGGGACGACCTTCGTCCTTCCTGTTTCTTCTGCCGTGGTCATGCTTTGAGTCTTACTCAACTTCACACCTTACAACTCAGGTAAGAACTCCTTCTTTGACTGATCTATTTTGAACTCCTTCAAAATCATGTCAAGGTGTGTGTTCTTTGAAAGTATCATCGGGCATCTTGAACTATCTCTATAGATCTTGATGCCCAATAATCTGCTTTATCCAAATCTTCCTTTGAAAAACACTTTTCAAACAACCGTTTATGCTTTCCTGAAATTCTACATCATTTCGGATCAATAATATGTCATCCACATATACTTATTAGAAATGTTGTAGTGCTCCCACTCACTTTTTTGTAAATACAAGTTTCTAGCAAACATTGTATAAACCTAAAAGCTTTGATCACTCCATCAAAGCATATATTCCGACTTCGAGATGCTTGCTCTAGTCCATAGAAGGACCGCTGGAGCCAGCATACCTTTTAGCATCCTTAGGATCGACACAACCTTTTATTGTATCACATACAACTTTTTCTTACGGAAACTTGTAAGAAAACTTGTTTTGACATCCATCTGTCAGATTTCATAATCGAAAAATACAGCCAATGCTAACATGATTCTGACGGACTTAAGTATCGCTACGGGTGAGAAAATCTCATCGTAGTCAACTCCTTGAACTTGTGAAAAACTCTTTGCCACAAGTCGAACTTCATAGACGGTGACATTACCGTCCGCGTTCGTCTTCTTCTTAAAGATCCATTTATTCTCAATGGCTTGCCGATCATCGGGCAAGTCCACCAAAGTCCATACTTTGTTCTGATACATGGATCCTATCTCGGATTTCATGGCTTCTATCCATTTGTTGGAATACGGGCCCATCATCGCTTCTCCATAGCTCATAGGTTCATTGTTGTCCAACAACATGATATCTAAGACAGGATTACCGTACCACTCAGGAGTAGTACATATCCTTGTCGACATACGAGGTTCAATAGCAACTTGATCCGAAGCTTCATGATCACTATCATTAACTTCCTCTTCAACTGACGTAGGCACCACAGAAACATCCTTCTGTGTTGCATCACTCTCTAGTTGTAGTAAAGGTTCGACAACCTCATCAAGTTCTATCTTCCTCCCACTCAATTATTTCGAGAGAAACTCCTTCTCGAGAAAGGACCCGTTCATGCGACAAACATTTTTGCCCTTGGATCTGAGATAGAAGGTATACCCAACTGTTACCTTTGGGTATCCTATGAAGACGTATTTGTCCGCTTTGGGTTCGAGCTTTTCCCGGCTGAAGCCATAAGCATCGCAGCCCCAAACATTAAGAAACGACAACTTTTGCGAAACCATAGTTCATACGGCGTTGTCTCAAACGGACTTAGATGGTGCCCTATCTAAAGTGAATGTAGCTGTCTCTAACGCATAACCTCAAAATGATAGCGGTAGATCGCTAAGAGACATCATAGATCGCACCATATCTCATAAGGTTCGATTACGACGTCCGGACACACCATTACGCTGTGGTGTTCCTGGTGGCTTCAACTGTGAAACAATTCCACAATGTCTTAAGTGATTGCCAAACTCATAACTCAGAAATTTGATCTTCTTTTTATGATGGTTCTTAACTTCACTCTGAAATTGCTTGAACTTTTCAAGCGTTTCAGACTTGTGCTTCATTAAGTAAATATACCCGTATCTACTCAAATCGTTAGTGAAGATGAGAAAATAACGATATCCACCACACGCCTTAATTCTCATTGGATCACACACATTAGCATGTATGATTTCCAACAAGTCACTTGCCCATTTCATTGTACCTGAAAATGGGATCTTAGTCATCCTGCCCATGAGGCATGGCTCGCATGTGTCAAGTGATTCAAAATCAAGTGACTCGAAACATCCATCAGCATGAAGTTTCTTCATGCATTTTATGCCAAAATGACCTAAGCGGCAGTGCCACAAGAAAGTGGTACTATCATTATTAACTCTACATGTTTTGGCGTGAACATGTGTATTACCACGACCGAGATTCAATGAACCATTCACATAGGGTGCATGACCCTGGAAGGTATTATTCATGTAAACAGAGTAACCATTATTCTCTAACTTAAATGAATAACCGTATTGCAATGAACATGATCCAATCATATTCATGCTCAACGTAGACACCCGATAACATTTATCTAGGTCCAATACTAATCTCGAAGGCAGATGGAGCGTGCGATGGTGATCTCATCAACTTTGGAAACACTTTCAACACACATCGTCACCTCACCCTTAGCCAGTCTCCGTTTAGTCCTTAGCTTTTGCTTCAAGTCACCAATAATAGCAACTGAACCGGTATCCAATACCCAGGTGCTACCAGGAGTACTAGTAAGGTACACATTAATAACACGTATATACTTTGTTGAAGTTGCCAGCCTTCTTATCTACCATGCATTTTGGGGTAGTTTCGCTACCATTGACCGTTCCCCTTACAATGGAAGCACTGAGTCTCGGGTTTGGGTTCAACCTTGGGTTCCTTCACTGGAGCGGCAACTGGTTTGCCATTCATGAAGTTTCCCTTCTAGCCCTTGCCCTTCTTGAAACCGGTGGTCTTGTTAAACCATCAACACTTGATGCTCCTTCTTGATTTCTACTTTTGCGGTCTTAAGCACCGCGAACAGCTCCGGGATCATCTCCATCCCTTGCATGTCATAGTTCATCACGAATATCTAGTAGCTTAGTGATAGTGACTAGAGTACTCTATCAATCACTATCTTATCTGGAAGTTTAACTCCCACTTGATTCAAGTGATTGTAGCACCCAGACATTCTGAGCACATGCTCACTAGCTGAGCTATTCTCCTCCATCTTGTAGGTAAAGAACTTGTCAGAGGTCTCATACCTCTAAACACGGGCATGAGCCTGAAATCCCAATTTCAGCTCTTGGAACATCTCATATGTTCTATGGCGTTCAAAACGTCATTGGAATCCCGATTCTAAGACGTAAAGTATGGTGCACTTAACTATCAAGTAGTCATCAGGACGTATCTGTCAGATGTTCGTAACATCCACAGATGACGCTAGAGGGGTTGGCACACCGAGCGGTGCATCAAAAACATAAGCCTTCTATGAAGCAGTGAGGACACTCCTCAGACAACGGACCTAGTCCGCGTCAATGCTTACAATATCTTTCAACTTAATCTTTCTCTAGGAACGTATTGAAATAGGGAGCTACAACGCGAGCTATTGATCTACAACATATTTGCCAAGACAATTTAGACTATGTTCATGATAATTAAGTTCATCTAATCAAATTATTTAATGAACTCCCACTCAGATAGACATCCCTCTAGTCATCTAAGTGATACATGATCCGAATCGACTAGGCCGTGTCCGATCATCACGTGAGACGGACTAGTCATCATCGGTGAACATCTCATGTTGACCGCATCTTCTATACGACTCATGTTTGACCTTTCGGTCCTCCGTGTTCGGAGGCCATGTCTGTACATGCTAGGCTCGTCAAGTCAACCTAAGTGTTTCGCATGTGTCCCGAGGCCATGTCTGTACATGCTAGGCTCGTCAACACCTGTTGTATTCGAACGTTAGAATCTATCACACCCGATCATCACATGGTGCTTCAAAACAACGAACCTTTGCAACGGTGCACAGTTAGGGAGAACACTTTTCTTGAAATTTTAGTGAGGGATCATCTTATTTAAGCTACCGTCGTTCTAAGCAAATAAGATGTAAAACATGATAAACATCACATGCAATCAAATAGTGACATGATATGGCCATTATCACTTCGCTCCTTTTGATCTCCATCTCTGGGGCTCCATGATCATCATCGTCACCGGCATGACACCATGATCTCCATCATCGTGTCTTCATGAAGTTGTCTCGTCAACTATTACTTCTACTACTATGGCTAACGGTTTAGCAATAAAGTAAAGTAATTACATGACGTTTATGTTGACACGCAGGTCATAAATAAATTAAGACAACTCCTATGGCTCCTGCCGGTTGTCATACTCATCGACATGCAAGTCATGATTCCTATTGCAAGAACATGATCAATCTCATACATCACATATATCATTCATCACATCCTTTTGGCCATATCACATCACAAGGCATATGCTCCAAAAACAAGTTAGACGTCCTCTAATTGTTGTTGCAAATTTTTACGTGGCTGCTATAGGTTTCTAGAAAGAACGTTTCTTACCTACGCAAAAACCACAACGTGATATGCCAATTTCTATTTACCCTTCATAAGGACCCTTTTCATCGAATCCGGTCCGACTAAAGTGGGAGAGACAGACACCCGCTAGCCACCTTATGCACCTACTGCATGTCAGTCGGTGGAACCTGTCTCACATAAGTGTACATGTAAGGTCGGTCCGGGCCGCTTCATCCCACGATGCCGCCGAATCAAGATAAGACTAGTAACGACAATTAAATTGACAAAATCGACGCCCACAACTAGTTTTTGTTCTACTCGTGCATAGAAACTACACATAGACCTAGCTCATGATGCCACTGTTGGGGATCGTAGCAGAAATTTAAAATTTTCTACGCATCACCAAGATCAATCTATGGAGTAATCTAGCAACGAGGGGAAGAGGAGTGCATCTACATAACCTTGTAGATCGCTAAGCAGAAGCGTTGCAAGAACGCGGATGAAGGAGTCGTACTCGTAGTGATTCAGATCGCGGTTGATTCTGATCTAAGCGCCGAACAACGGCGCCTCCGCGTTCAACACACGTGCAGCCCGGTGACGTCTCCCACGCCTTGATCCAGCAAGGAGAGAGGGAGAGGTTGGGGAGACTCCGTCCAGCAGCAGCACGACGGCGTGGTAGTGGTGGAGGAGCGCGGAACTCCAACAGGCCTTCGCCAAGCACTACGAGAGACGAGGAGGGAGAGGGGTAGGGCTGCGCCAACAGGAGAAGAACTCGTGTGTTGGGCTGCCCCTTTGCCTCCACTATATATAGGGGAAGAGGGAGGGCTGCGCCCCCACCTAGGGTTTCCACCCTAGGGGCGGCGGCAGCCCCAATCCCCATCTGGGGTGGCGGCCAAGTGGGGGGGAGAGGGAGGCGCACCAGGCATGGGCCTTAGGGCCCATCTGCCCTTAGGGTTTGCCCCCTCTTCTCTCTAGGCGCATGGGCCTTGGTGGGGAGGCGCCCCAGCCCATCTAGGGGCTGGTCCCTTCTCACACTTGGCCCATGTATGCCTTCGGGGCCCGTGGCCCCTCCCGGTGGACCCCCGGACCCCTCCGGTGGTCCCGGTACACTACCGGTGATGCCCGGAACACTTCCGGTGGCCAAAACCTCACTTCCTATATATTAATCTTTACCTCCGGACCATTCCGGAACTCCTCGTGACGTCCGGGATCTCATCCGGGACTCCGAACAACATTCGGTAACCGCGTACATACTTTCCCTATAACCCTAGCGTCATCGAACCTTAAGTGTGTAGACCCTACGGGTTCGGGAGACATGTAGACATGACCGAGACAACTCTCTGGTCAATAACCAACAGCGGGATCTAGATACCCATGATGGCTCCCACATGCTCCACGATGATCTTATCGGATGAACCACGATGTCGAGGATTCAATCAATCCCGTATACAATTCCCTTTGTCCAGCGGTATTATACTTGCCCGAGATTCGATCGTCGGTATCCTGATACCTTGTTCAATCTCGTTACCGGCAAGTCTCTTTACTTGTTTCGTAACACATCATCCCGTGATCAACTCCTTGGTCACATTGTGCACATTATGATGATGTCCTACCGAGTGGGCCCAGAGATAGCTCTCCATCACACGGAGTGACAAATCCCAGTCTCGATTCGTGCCAACCCAACAGACACTTTCGGAGATACCTGTAGTGTACCTTTATAGCCACCCAGTTACGATGTGACGTTTGGTACACCCAAAGTATTCCTACAGTATCCGGGAGTTGCACAATCTCATGGTCTAAGGAAATGATACTTGACATTAGAAAAGCTTTAGCAGACGAACTATACGATCTTGTGCTAGGCTTAGGATTGGGTCTTGTCCATCACATCATTCTTCTAATGATGTGATCCCGTCATCAACGACATCCAATGTCCATGGTCAGGAGACCGTAACCATCTATTGATCAACGAGCTAGTCAACTAGAGGCTTACTAGGGACATGGTGTTGTCTATGTATCCACACATGTATCTGAGTTTCCTATCAATACAATTCTAGCATGGATAATAAACGATTATCATGAACAAGGAAATATAATAATAACCAAGTTGTTATTGCCTCTAGGGCATATTTCCAACAGGCAACACCGGTTCAGACCCGATTATACCCCTAGATTCCAAACACGGTACCGATATCATTGGGGGCTCAGCCACCGAAATAACTCCATCGGCCCATCTTATAATCGCATTAATTGCCCCATGGACCAAACCCTTCCTGGCCTACCTCAATAGGCGAGAGCTCCATGAAGATCAAAACAAGGCTCGCTGCATTGTCTGGCGCTCAAAAGCCTATAAGGTCCATGGCGGACAGCTCTACAAGAAAAGCGCCACCGGAGTACTTCAAAGTTGTATCTCCGAAGAAGAGGGACGTCGGCTCTTGGCTGAAATCCATGCTGATCTCGGTGGTCACCATGCTGCAGCTCGGGCTCTTGTAAGTAAGGCCTTCCTTATAGGTTTCTATTGGCCGACGGCCCAAGCAGATGCACAGGACCTTGTCCAACGTTGTGTTGGATGCCAATTTTTCGCCAATCAAAGCCATATGTCACCCACTACTCTACAAACAATCCCCATTACTTGGCCTTTCGCGGTCTGGGGGCTTGATATGGTCAGACCCCTTAAAGGAGGAAGTCATAAGAAAAAATATCTGCTGGTCATGGTAGATAAATTCACTAAGTGGATAGAGGCCAAGCCAGTTAAAATGGCCGAAGCCGGACCACTAATAGACTTCATATCCGGTGTCGTGCACCATTATGGCGTCCCACACAACATCATCACCGATAACGGCTCCAATTTTACAGCTGATGAGGTGAAAGCCTGGTGTGCCAATCTGGGCATTAAGCTCGTCTACGCCTCCGTTTATCACCCGCAAACGAACGGTCAAGTCGAACGAGCTAATGGTCTAATTATGAGCGGCATTAAGCCTAGACTAGTGCGATCTTTGAAAGAATCAGACAAGCACTGGGTTGAGGAGCTCGACTCTGTACTCTGGGGGCTGCGGACCACGCCCAATCATACTACCAGATACACACTGTTTTTCATGGTGTACGGCGCAGAGGCCGTGTTGCCCTGCGACATTATTCATGACTCACCTTGAGTGCGCATGTATGAAGAGAGAGAGGCCGAGCTTGATCGGCAGGACAGTTTAGACGCCCTGGAGGAGGAGCGCGACATTGCAAAAGCCCGTTCCGCCCTGTATCAACAACAAGCTCACAGATATCAAAGAAGAGAAGTGCGGGCCAAGACTTATAATGTTGGCGAACTCGTTCTATGCTTGCCGGAGAATAAAATGGACAAAATCAAGCCCAAGTGGGAGGGTCCCTTCATCATTGTCGAAGTTCTCACTGGAGGAGCGTACTGCCTGCGTGACGCATCAGATAATCGCTTAGAGCCGAACCCATGGAACGTGGCCAAACTCCAAAGATTCTACGCCTAGAGCGGAACTCTTTGTCTGTCTTCTTCTCCCTTTGTTTCCATTACTCTTTCCTCTCTTTGGTGTTTCTTATTCTTTAGCTATAAGCTCTCGTGCGGTTCAACCAAGCACCTATGATGTACACATCCTTAAATATGTACGCCCATAATACCTGGGGGCTTCTTGTACAAAAGCTATTATTATTTTCCGGGCATCAAGCTCACCACATATGTACCTTTTCTTCGCCATTATTTGCATTGTTATGACATAAGTTTTGGCCAAGTTGGGTTGCTTGGCTCCTGTGCTTATGCCCTATGTTCCCGTTTGTTCGCCTAGGGCATAAAGGGAGCACCTCTGCGATTGTTACTGCCGGGTCATCCAGATGTGTACCTCAGACTAGGTGAAGCCGAAATCTAGCATTCTTAAGGGAATATTATATCGGCGGACTAAAGATGTTTTCACACTCATTACACTATGAACCCCTAGATGTTACGTATACTGCGATTTTTCAATCACAGTTCGGACGTGCACATTAACGCATGTTCACCTAGGGAAAGGAACCCTTAACGGAACTATTCTCTCTGGAAGATGTTTCTTACAAATCACAATGTAATATAACATAGCTAGCCGGATACAACTTGTCTGTTCAAGCAACTATGACCCCTATGCCCGGTTTCCATGCATACGCCGGTCTATTTTGCCGCTCCGGTATTCGGAAACACTCCGTACCTTCGGGTCCGGAAGCCGAAGCGGAAAGGTCTGCCATGACAATCGTTTTACAATCCGGCAAGGGACAAATATGTCAAGGAAAGTACATAGTCACCTGGACTCAAAAATTTCCTCCTGTATGCCATCTAACGGGCTGTCTAACTTACAATCCTGTTGGGAGTATTTGGCGGCCACTTTTACTTGGTCATATACTAAACTAACGGGAATTTCCTTTCCATCTGACCCTAGAGGTCAGACCTGGGCCATATGATTCGGATCAAGGTTTGATATACCGTGTCTTCACCATGGCCTAGGTGAGGGAGTCCTGGACTAAGGGGTCCTCGGGCTTCCGGCCTGTTAGCCATGGGCCGGACTGATGGGCTGTGAAGATACAAAGACTGAAGACTCTACCTGTGTCCAGATGGGACTCTCCTTGGCATGGAAGGCAAGATTGGCGACCAAATATGAAGATTCCTTACTCTGTAACCGACCTTATGTAACCCTAGATCCCTCTGGTGTCTATATAAACTGGGGGGCTAGGTCCGTAGAGACGAACACTCATAGCCATAGTCATACAGGCTAGACTTCTAGGGTTTTAGCCATTACGATCCCGTGGTAGATCAACTCTTGTAATACTCATATTCATCAAGATCAATCAAGCAGGAAGTAGGGTATTACCTCCATAGAGAGGGCCCGAACCTGGGTAAACATTGTGTCCCCCACCTCCTGTTACCATCGACCTTAGATGCGCAGTTCGGGACCCCCTACCCGAGATCCGTCGGTTTTGACACCGACATTGGTGCTTTCATTGACGGTTCAACTGTGCCGTCGTCAAAAGGGTTGATGGCTCGCCTTGTCGTCAGGAAAAACATCACCTCTGGAGGAGGCCTGGCCCCAGGATAAACCCTCCGACTGGGCGGCTTTGTCGTGACCGCCTGTTCGGCCCTTAAGCCGACGATGACCTCTCGAGTCATCGAGAATCGCCTCCGCGTTGATCCCGAATACTCCAAATGGATGGATCCGACGGAGTTATCATCTTTAAACTAACTCCTAAATCGCATTGTCGCCTTGGCGGTCACTACAGACTATGATCGAATTGGTCTTAAACCCGACCAGAGAGAAATTAAAACTCCGCCGATCACCCACCATATAGCAGTAGTTGAGGAGCAAGACAACTCTTCCTCTATATTGAGGATGAACTATGTTCGGATCTCCAATCTCGAAGAGCCAGACACCCTCCGGTAGAAAGCCATGCCTTGTCCTCCGAACATAGAGTCGGACGACAAGCCTAAAAAATCAGTCGATATCTCGGAGCCCGAACTGTCAAGCCCGGAAGATCTTCAAACTCCGGATCCAAAATTGGGTCAGGGTTCTGATTTAAACCACCCACCCACTGAGATATGAGCGCTCTCATGAGCATACAACAGCAGTGACAGGAAACGGTCCACCTCTTCTGGGCCAGATTCCTTCTTGTCAAAGACAAGATTAAAGATTGCCGCGACGAAGACGCAATCTCAGTGTTCTGCAACAATTGCATGGACGAAGGAATCCTCAACGCCATCAACCGTCGTCGCATATTACACTTCGCTGACTTGGCAACTATCATGCAAAAGTACAACACAATGGAAAGCGCCTGGAAAACTCAGGCAGCCCACTGGGAACCATCTGTCCCCACTCAACCCCTCATTCAGGCGAAAAGGGCGCACCCTCGTGGCACGCCCGGTCCCACAGTAAAGAAATATAGGCCCATTACGGGGCGCGAAATCGTTCTAGAAGGATGGCTCGATGGGCCATGCAAAATACATACAACACCGGATAACACACCAACCCACAGGCTTAGAGCATGTTGGATACTCCGGCAAGTGGCCAAAAGCGGCGAGGATATCCTCACCAAGAATGCCCCAGAACAACACCCCCCAGAAGACGACGGCCTCAGAGTATTGATGGTCTTCGAGACATTTGCTTCAAACAATAGGCACAAAAGGGCACTCCGCGAACTCGCCGAAGTCTGCCAAATCGCAGCAATAAACCCTTGGAACGACACGGCTATAACCTTTAACGCCGGTGACGAACCAAAATACAGGACAGTTCAAGCACCAGTCGACTTGGTCCTCAGTCCAATCGTGGACGGCTTTCAGCTCACCAAGGTTCTCATGGACAGTGGCAGCGGACTAAACCTCATCTACGAGGATACACTCCACAAAATGGAAATAGACAGGAGCCGCATCAAGGAAAGCAGCACGACCTTCCGAGGAATCATTCCCAGTTGGGAGGCGCGGTGTGCGGGACAAATCACACTTGACGTGGTATTCGGCACACCGGAGAACTATTGGTCTGAGGAAATACCCTTCCAAGTGGCCCCTTTCAACAGCGGATATCACGCCCTATTGGGGCGAGATGCATTTACACGCTTCCAAGCCATACCTCATTACGGGTATATGAAGCTCAAGATGCCTGGGCCCAACGGCAGAATCACTCTCGCTAGTAATCCGGACATAGGACTCCGCGCTGAAAATAAAACCGCATCCCTGGCCCTTGAGGCATTATCTAAAGCCCTCACGGCTGAAAAGTTAACCGCACTGCGCTCCACGGTGGATAGGGATGATGTAATCCTGGACAAACAACCAAAGTCCACCTCCTGCAAACCAGCAGAAGAAATAGTCAAATTCCAAGTCCATCCAACGGACCCCAACAAGACAGCATCTACCAGGGCACAACTCGACCCAACGGTCGATGTCGCGCTACGAGAGTTCCTGCATGAGAATTGGGACATATTTGCATGTCACCCTTCTGACATGCCAGGAATCCCACACAGGCTAGCCGAACATAGCCTCAATATCTTAAAGGGATATAAACCGGTCAAACAAACATTGTGGCGTTTCTCCGAACCCAAACGACAAGCTATGGGAGAAGAGCTAGCCAAGATACTCGAAGCTGGATTCATCAGAGAAATAAAACACCCGGACTGGCAAGCAAACCTGGTGATGGTACCAAAGAAGGATAAATCCTGGCACCTATGCGTCGATTTCAAAGACCTCAATAAGGCTTGCCCTAAGGATCGCTTCCCCCTCCCTCGCATTGATCAGATTATTGACGCAACCACAGGACACGGCTCACTGTGCTTCCTCGACGCGTACTGCGGATACCATCAGATCAAGATGAAGGAGTCCGATCAAGCCGCAACTGCATTCATTACCCCATATGGGCCTTTCTGCTTCAACACTATGCCTTTCGGGCTAAAAAACGCCGGCGCCACCTACCAACGCATGATTCAAACATGCCTGGAGAAGCAGATCAGCAAGACAGTTGAAGCATATGTGGATGACGTCGTCACCAAAACCAGGCACGTCGAGTCACTGATAGACGATTTACGTCTCACATTCAACAACCTCCGTGCATATGACATCAAGCTCAATCCGGAAAAGTGTGTTTTCGGTGTCCGTACTGGAAAACTGCTGGGCTTCATCATTTCCAATAGAGGAATTGAAGCAAATCTAGCCAAAATCCGAGCTTTGTCACAATTGGCTACGCCAACGGACCTAAAACAGGTCCAAAACCTCATCGGTTGCATGGCAGCTTTAAGCCGCTTCATCTCCAGATTGGGAGAAAAGGCATTGCCACTCTATCGCCTTCTAAGGCGCACCGATCACTTCGAGTGGACAGATGCGGCAACAGCCGTACTGGAAGAAATAAAGGCCCTTCTAGCAAGCAACCCAATCTGGGCCGCGCCGAACTTCGGTGAACCCATGTAATTATACATATCGGCAACACACTAGGTGGTAAGCGCCGTGCTCATCGTTGAACGAGAACAGGACGGACACAAATTCCGCTCCAGAAGCCGTTATATTACGTATCCACTATCCTCACACCATGCAAATCCCGGTACCCCTATTATCAAAAAATAGCATACGCGGTCTTCATGGCATCCCGGAAGCTACGACACTACTTCCAAGAGTGTTTGATCACGGTGGCTTCCGAATTACCACTCAATGATATAATAAACAACCGCGATGCTACAGGCCGGATTGCCAAATGGGCCATCGAGCTCCATCCATTCGACATAACATACAAACCCGTCAGGCCATTAAATCCCAAGTACTGGCAGACTTCGTCGCCGAATGGACAGAGGTCGAATTCCCTAAAGTGTATGGCACATATTCCAACTGGGTTATGTATTTCGATGGCTCCAAAATGCTGGCAGGATTAGGAGCGGGTGTCATTTTAACGTCCCCCACCGGAGACATAGTCCAGTACGTACTCCAAATATTATACACAGACTCCAACAATGCAGCCGAATATGAGGCCTTATTGCATGGTCTTCGGATGGCTGTCTCCATGGGCATACAACGCCTGGAAGTGCGCGGGGACACAAACCTCGCAATATCTCAAATAAATGGAGATTTTGAAGCCAAAGATCCGAAGATGGCATCTTATCGCAATGTCGTCCTGAAAATGTCGACTCGGTTCTAGGTGCTCGAGTTTCATCACGTGGCTCGAGAAAGTAATCAAGCGGCGGACGCCCTTGCTCGCATCGGTGCCAAGCGCGACCCCGTCCCACCTAACATCTTTCTGGAAAGGCTTTTTAAGCCATTTGTGGTGTGGCAAAGGGAGAGCAGCAGCACTAGCCCGGATTGGAACACAACCCCATATTCCGAATACACGGATATCATCGGGGGCTCAGCCACCAAAATAACACCATCGGCCCATCTCATTATGGCAGTCATTGCCCCACACTACAAAAAAAGACACATCCGTGACATTTTGGGCTGAACGAATTTTTTTCCTGTCATACTTATGACACTTCTATGACGATAATTGTGACAAAACCTGGTATCATCATAGATGTGGTGGGCTCCTACTTCTATGACAAAAAATCATGACAGAAAATGGGCTTTTCGTCCTGGGCGGGCCGGAGACGCAACTGCATGACATTCTTTGGGCCGTCCATGACGGAAAAAACTATGGTAGAAGCGAGGGCGAGAAAATTTTCGGCGAGTTCCCGGTTACGGTGGGTGGTCCGGGGCCGACAGATGCGCGTTTCTCTTGTACCCGTACGCTCGTGTGTGCGAGGCATTGAGCTCTAACTGAACCCAAGCGAGGCGTTGGGCTCTAACTGAACCCGAGCGATTGCACTACAGGCTATGCGTTACTGAACCCGAGCGATCGATCGATGGCTGTTAACTGAACCCGATCGAGC